>NC_090395.1:5671432-5989041 GCF_036365525.1 Heterodontus francisci | reverse complement strand
TGAAACCACTTCCGCACACACTGAAACCCCTTGCCCTTCAGACTGAAACCCCTTAACCACACACTGAAACCCATCCCCACACACTGAAATCTCTTCCACACACACTAAAACCTCTTCCCCACAGACTCAAACTCCTTCCCCACACACTGAAACACATCCCCACACACTGAAACCTCTTCCCCACACACTGAAACCCCTTCCCCACACACTGAAACCCATCGCCACACACTGAAACCCATCCCCACACACTGAAACCTCTTCCCCATACCCTGAAACCTCTTCCCCACAGACTGAAACCCTTCCCCACACACTGAAACCTCATCCCCACACACTGAAACCTCTTCCCCACACACTGAAACCCCTTCCCCGCACACTGAAACCTCTTCCCCACACATTGAATTCCCTTAACCACACACTGTAACCCCTTCCCCACACACTGAAACCTCTTCCCCACACACTGAATCCACTTCCCCACAGACAGAAACCCCTTCCCCACTCTCTGAAACCTCTTCCCCACACATTGAAACCTCATCCGCACACACTGAAACCCCTTCCCCACACACTGAACCCCCTTCCCCACTCACTGAAATCCATCCCCACACACCGAAACCTCTTCCGCACACACTTAAACCCTTTCCCCACACACTGAAACCCATCCCCACACTCTGAAATCCCTTCCCCACATACTGAAACACATCCCCACACACTGAAAACCTTGCCACACAATGAAACCTCTTCCCACACACTGAAACCTCTTCGCCACACACTGAAACCTCTTCCCCACACACTGAAACCTCTTCCCCACACAATCAAACACCTTCCCCACGCACTGAAACCCCTTCCACACACACTGTAACCCATTCCCCGCACACTGAAACCCCTTCCCCACACACTGAATCCCCTTCCACACACACGGAAACCCCTTCCCCACACACTGAAACACATCCCCACACACTGAAACCCATCCGCTCACACTGAAACCATTCCCCACACAATGAAACCCATCCGCACATACTGAAACCTCTTCCCCACACACTGAAACCCCTTATCCACACACTGAAACCCCTTCCCCACAGACTGAAACCTCTTCCCCAAACACTGAAACATCTTCCGCACAGACTGTAACCCCTTCCCCAGACATTGAAACCCATCCCACACACACTGAAACACCTTCCCCACACAATGAAACCCCTTCGCCGCACACTGAAACCCATTCCCCATACCCTGAAACCCCTTCCCCATACACTGAAACCCCTTCCGCACACACTGAAACACCTTCCCCATACATTGAAACCCATCCCCACACATGAAACCCTTCCCCACAAAGTGAAACACTTCACCACACACTGAAACCCTTCCCCAAACACTGAAACACCTTCCCCACACACTGAATCCCCTTCCCCACACACTGAAACCCCTTCCCCACACACTGAAACACCTTCCCCACACACTGAAACACATCCCCACACACTGAAGGACCTTCCCCACACACTGAAACCGCTTCCCCACACACTGAAACACCTTCCCCACACACTGAAACACATCCCCACACACTGAAACCCTTCCCCACACACTGAAACACCTTCCCCACACACTGAAACACCTTCCCCACACACGGAAACCCCTTACCCACACACTGAAACACATTCCCCACACACTGAAACCCTTCCCCACACACTGAAACACCTTCCCCACACACTGAAACACCTTCCCCACACACTGAAACACATCACCACACACTGAAACCAATCCCCACACACTGAAACCCATCCCCACACACTGAAACACCTTCCCCACACACTGAAACACATTCCCACACACTGAAACACCTTCCCCACACACTGAAACCCTTTCCCCACACACTGAAACACATTCCTCTCACACTGAAACAACTTCCCCACACACTGAAATCCCATCCCCTCACATTGAAAAAACTTTCCCACAGACTGAAATACCTTCCCCTCAAACTGAAACACCTTCCCCACACACTGAAACCCATTCCCCACAAACTGAAACCGATCCCCACACACACTGAAACACCTTCCCCACACACTGAAACCAATTCCCCACACACTGAAACCCCTTCCGCACACTCTGAAACACCTTCCCCACACACTGAAACCAATCCCCACACACACTGAAACACCTTCCCCACACACTGAAATCCCTTCCCCACACATTGAAACACCTTCCCCACACACTGAAATACCGTCGCCACAAACTGAAACACCTTCCCCACACACTGAAACCCCTTCCCCCCACACTGAAACCCCTTCCCCCCACAGTGAAACCCTTCCCCACACTCTGAAACCCCTTCCCCACACACTGAAACCCATCCCCACACACTGAAACCAATCCCCACACTCTGAAACCCATCCCCACACACTGAGAAACCTTCCCCACACACTGAAACCCTTCCTCACAAACTGAAACACATCCCCACGCACTGAAACACATTCCCACACACTGAAACACCTTCTCCACACACTGAAACCCTTTCCCCACACACTGAAACACATTCCCCACACACTGAAACACCTTCACGACACACTGAAATTCCATCCCCTCACATTGAAAAATCTTCCCCACAGACTGAAATACCTTCCCCACAAACTGAAACACCTTCCCCACACACTGAAACCCATTCCCCACAAACTGAAACCGCTTCCCCACACACTGAAACACCTTCCCCACACACTGAAACACATTCCCACACACTGAAACACCTTCCCCACACACTGAAACCCTTTCCCCACACACTGAAACACATTCCTCTCACACTGAAACAGCTTCCCCACACACTGAAATCCCATCCCCTCACATTGAAAAAACTTCCCCACAGACTGAAATACCTTCCCCTCAAACTGAAACACCTTCCCCACACACTGAAACCCATTCCCCACAAACTGAAACCCATCCCCACACACACTGAAACACCTTCCCCACACACTGAAACCCATCCCCACTCACACTAAAACAACGTGCCCACGCACTGAAACCCCTTCCCCGCACAATGAAACCCCTTCCACAAACACTGAAACCCCTTCCCCACACACTGAAACCCGTTCCCCACACACTGAAACCCCTTCCCCACACACTGAAACACAACCCCACACACTGAAACCCCTTACCCACACACTGAAACCCCTTACCCACACACTGAAACACATTCCCCACACACTGAAACACCTTCCCCACACACTGAAAGACATCCCCACACACTGAAACACCTTCCCCACACACTGAAACCCCTTCCACACACACTGAACCACCTTCCCCACACACTGAAACACCTTCCCCAAACACTGAAACCCCTTCCTCACACACTGAAACCCCTTCCCCACACACTGAAACACCTTCCCCACACACTGAAACACCTTCCCCACACACTGAAAACCATCGCCACACACACTGAAACCCTTCCCCACACACTGAAACTCATCCCCACACACTGAAACACCTTCCCCACAAACTGAAACCCCTTCCCCTCACACTGACAACCTTCCCACACACTGAACCCCTTCCCCACAAAGTGAAACACTTCACCACACACTGAAACGCTTCCCCAAACACTGAAACACCTTCCCCACTCTCTGAAACACCTTGGCCACACACTGAAACACATCCCCACACACTGAAGCACCTTCCCCACCGACTGAAACCGCTTCCCCACACACTGAAACACCTTCCCCACACACTGAAACACATCCCCACACACTGAGACACCTTCCCCACACACTGAAACACCTTCCCCACACACTGAAACCCTTCCCCACACACACTGAACCCGTTCCCCACACACTGAAACACCTTCCCCACACACTGAAACCAATTCCCCACACAATGAAACCCCTTCCGCACACTCTGAAACACCTTCCCCACACACTGAAAGCAATCCCCACACACACTAAAACACATTCCCCACACACTGAAACCCTTCCCCACACACTGAAACACCTTCCCCACACACTGAAACACCTTCCCCACACACTGAAACACATCCCCACACAATGAAACACCTTCCCCACACACTGAAACCCCTTCCCCACACACTGAAACTCCTTCCCCACACACTGAAACACCTTCCCCAAACACTGAAACCCCTTCCCCACAAACTGAAACCCCTTCCCCACACACTGAAACAACTTCCCCACACACTGAAACACCTTCCCCACACACTGAAAACCATCCCCACACACACTGAAACACCTTCCCCACACTCTGAAACCCATTCCCTACACACTGAAACCCCTTCCCCAAACACTGAAACCCTTCCCCACACACTGAAACACATCCCCACACACTGAAGCACCTTCCCCACACACTGAAACCCTTCCCCACAAAGTGAAACACTTCCCCACACACTGAAACCCTTCCCCAAACTCTGAAACACATCCCCACACACTGAAACCCTTCCCCACACACTGAAACCATTCCCCACAAAGTGAAACACTTCCCCACACACGGAAACCCTTCCCCAAACACTGAACCACCTTCCCCACACACTGAATCCCCTTCCCCACACACTGAAACACCTTCCCCACACACTGAAACACCTTCCCACACACTGAAACACATCCCCACGCACTGACGCACCTTCCCCACACACTGAAACCCCTTCCCCACACACTGAAAAACCTTCCACACACACTGAAACACATCCCCACACACTGAGACACCTTCCTCACACACTGAAACCCCTTCCCCACACAGACTGAAACCCTTCCCCCCACACTGAAACACCTTCCCCACACACTGAAACCAATTCCCCACACAATGAAACCCCTTCCGCACACTCTGAAACACCTTCCCCACACACTGAAACGCGTCCCCACACACACTGAAAGAACTTCCCCACACACTGAAACTCCTTCCCCACACACTGAAACCCATCCCCACACACACTGAAACACCGTCCCCACACAATGAAACCCCTTCGCCGCACACTGAAACCCATTCCCCATACCCTGAAACCCCTTCCCCGCACACTGAAACCCCTTCCCCATACACTGAAACCCCTTCCGCACACACTGAAACCCATTCCCCATACCCTGAAACCCCATCCCCACACAATGAAACCCTTCCCCACACAGTGGAGCACATCCCCACACACTGAATCCCCTTCCCCACACACTGAAACCCCTTCCCCACACACTGAAACACCTTCCCCACACACTGAAACACATCCCCACACACTAAAGCACCTTCCCCACACACTGAAACCGCTTCCCCACACACTGAAACACCTTCCCCACACACTGAAACACATCCCCACACACTGAAACCCTTCCCCACACACTGAAACACCTTCCCCACACACTGAAACACCTTCCCCACACACTGAAACCCCTTACCCACACACTGAAACACATTCCCCACACACTGAAACCCTTCCCCACACACTGAAACACCTTCCCCACACACTGAAACACCTTCCCCACACACTGAAACACATCCCCACACACTGAAACCAATCCCCACACACTGAAACCCTTCCCCACACACTGAAACACCTTCCCCACACACTGAAACACATTCCCACACACTGAAACACCTTCCCCACACACTGAAACCCTTTCCCCACACACTGAAACACATTCCTCTCACACTGAAACAACTTCCCCACACACTGAAATCCCATCCCCTCACATTGAAAAAACTTCCCCACAGACTGAAATACCTTCCCCTCAAACTGAAACACCTTCCCCACACACTGAAACCCATTCCCCACAAACTGAAACCGATCCCCACACACACTGAAACACCTTCCGCACACACTGAAACCAATTCCCCACACACTGAAACCCCTTCCGCACACTCTGAAACACCTTCCCCACACACTGAAACCAATCCCCACACACACTGAAACACCTTCCCCACACACTGAAATCCCTTCCCCACACATTGAAACACCTTCCCCACACACTGAAATACCGTCCCCACAAACTGAAACACCTTCCCCACACACTGAAACCCCTTCCCCCCACACTGAAACCCCTTGCCCCCACACTGAAACCCTTCCCCACACTCTGAAACCCCTTCCCCACACACTGAAACCCATCCCCACACACTGAAACCAATCCCCACACACTGAAACCCATCCCCACACACTGAGAAACCTTCCCCACACACTGAAACCCTTCCACACAAACTGAAACACATCCCCACACACTGAAACACATTCCCACACACTGAAACACCTTCTCCACACACTGAAACCCTTTCCCCACACACTGAAACAAATTCCCCACACACTGAAACACCTTCCCGACACACTGAAATTCCATCCCCTCACGTTGAAAAATCTTCCCCACAGACTGAAATACCTTCCCCATAAACTGAAACACCTTCCCCACACACTGAAACCCATTCCCCACAAACTGAAACCCCTTCCACACACACTGAAACACCTTCCGCACAAACTGAAACCCATCCCCACACACACTGAAACACCTTCCCCACACACTGAGGCACCTTCCCCAAACACTGAAACCCATCCCCACTCACACTGAAACAACGTGCCCACACACTGAAACCCCTTCCCCGCACAATGAAACCTCTTCGCCGCACACTGAAACCCATTCCCCATACCCTGAAACCCCTTCCCCGCACACTGAAACCCCTTCCCCATACACTGAAACCCCTTCCGCACACACTGAAACCCATTCCCCATACCCTGAAACCCCATCCCCACACAATGAAACCCTTCCCCACACAGTGGAGCACATCCCCACACACTGAATCCCCTTCCCCACACACTGAAACCCCTTCCCCACACACTGAAACACCTTCCCCACACACTGAAACACATCCCCACACACTGAAGCACCTTCCCCACACACTGAAACCGCTTCCCCACACACTGAAACACCTTCCCCACACACTGAAACACATCCCCACACACTGAAACCCTTCCCCACACACTGAAACACCTTCCCCACACACTGAAACACCTTCCCCACACACTGAAACCCCTTACCCACACACTGAAACACATTCCCCACACACTGAAACCCTTCCCCACACACTGAAACACCTTCCCCACACACTGAAACACCTTCCCCACACACTGAAACACATCCCCACACACTGAAACCAATCCCCACACACTGAAACCCTTCCCCACACACTGAAACACCTTCCCCACACACTGAAACACATTCCCACACACTGAAACACCTTCCCCACACACTGAAACCCTTTCCCCACACACTGAAACACATTCCTCTCACACTGAAACAACTTCCCCACACACTGAAATCCCATCCCCTCACATTGAAAAAACTTCCCCACAGACTGAAATATCTTCCCCTCAAACTGAAACACCTTCCCCACACACTGAAACCCATTCCCCACAAACTGAAACCGATCCCCACACACACTGAAACACCTTCCGCACACACTGAAACCAATTCCCCACACACTGAAACCCCTTCCGCACACTCTGAAACACCTTCCCCACACACTGAAACCAATCCCCACACACACTGAAACACCTTCCCCACACACTGAAATCCCTTCCCCACACATTGAAACACCTTCCCCACACACTGAAATACCGTCCCCACAAACTGAAACACCTTCCCCACACACTGAAACCCCTTCCCCCCACACTGAAACCCCTTGCCCCCACACTGAAACCCTTCCCCACACTCTGAAACCCCTTCCCCACACACTGAAACCCATCCCCACACACTGAAACCAATCCCCACACACTGAAACCCATCCCCACACACTGAGAAACCTTCCCCACACACTGAAACCCTTCCACACAAACTGAAACACATCCCCACACACTGAAACACATTCCCACACACTGAAACACCTTCTCCACACACTGAAACCCTTTCCCCACACACTGAAACAAATTCCCCACACACTGAAACACCTTCCCGACACACTGAAATTCCATCCCCTCACGTTGAAAAATCTTCCCCACAGACTGAAATACCTTCCCCATAAACTGAAACACCTTCCCCACACACTGAAACCCATTCCCCACAAACTGAAACCCCTTCCACACACACTGAAACACCTTCCGCACAAACTGAAACCCATCCCCACACACACTGAAACACCTTCCCCACACACTGAGGCACCTTCCCCAAACACTGAAACCCATCCCCACTCACACTGAAACAACGTGCCCACACACTGAAACCCCTTCCCCGCACAATGAAACCTCTTCCACAAACACTGAAACCCCTTCCCCACACACTGAAACCCGTTCCCCACACACTGAAACCCCTTCCCGACACATTGAAACACATCCCCACACATTGAAACCCCTTCCCCACACACTGAAAGCCCTTCTCCCCACACTGAAACCCTTCCCCACACTCTGAAAACCCTTCCCCACACACTGAAACCCATCCGCACACACTGAAACCCATGGCCGCACACATGAAACACCTTCCCCACACACTGAAACCCTTCCCCCCACACTGAAACACCTTCCCCACACACTGAAACAAATTCCCCACACACTGAAACCCCTTCCGCACACTCTGAAACACCTTCCCCACACACTGAAACGCGTCCCCACACACACTGAAAGAACTTCCCCACACACTGAAACACATTCCCCACACACTGAAACACCTTCCCCACACACTGAAATCCCTTCCCCACACATTGAAACACCTTCCCCACACACTTAAATACCTTCGCCACAAACTGAAACACCTTCCCCACACACTGAAACCCCTTACCCACACATTGAAACACATTCCCCACACACTGAAACCCTTGCCCACACACTGAAACACCTTCCCCACACACTGAAACACCTTCCCCACGCACTGAAACACATCCCCACACACTGAAACACCTTCCCCACACACTGAAACCCCTTCCCCACACACTGAAACTCCTTCCCCACACACTGAAACACCTTCCCCAAACACTGAAACCCCTTCCTCACACACTGAAACCCCTTCCCCACACACTGAAACAACTTCCCCACACACTGAAACACCTTCCCCAAACACTGAAAACCATCCCCACACACACTGAAACACCTTCCCCACACACTGAAACCCATTCCCTACACACTGAAACCACTTCTCCAAACACTGAAACCCTTCCCCACACACTGAAACACATCCCCACACACTGAAGCACCTTCCCCACACACTGAAACCCTTCCCCACAAAGTGAAACACTTCCCCACACACTGAAACCCTTCCCCAAACTCTGAAACACATCCCCACACACTGAAACCCTTTCCCACACACTGAAACCCTTCCCCACAAAGTAAAACACTTCCCCACACACTGAAACCCTTCCCCAAACACTGAAACACCTTCCCCACACACTGAATCCCCTTCCCCACACACTGAAACCCCTTCCCCACACACTGAAACACCTTCCCACACACTGAAACACATCCCCACGCACTGACGCACCTTCCCCACACACTGAAACCCCTTCCCCACACACTGAAAAACCTTCCACACACACTGAAACACATCCCCACACACTGAGACACCTTCCTCACACACTGAAACCCCTTCCCCACACAGACTGAAACCCTTCCCCCCACACTGAAACACATTCCCCACACACTGAAACCAATTCCCCACACACTGAAACCCCTTCCGCACACACTGAAACACCTTCCCCATACATTGAAACCCGTCCCCACACACTGAAACCCTTCCCCACAAAGTGAAACACCTTCCCCACACACTGAAACGCGTCCCCACTCACACTGAAACAACTTCCCCACACACTGAAACTCCTTCCCCACACACTGAAACCCATCCCCACACACACTGAAACATCGTCCCCACACAATGAAACCCCTTCCCCGCACACTGAAACCCATTCCCCATACCCTGAAACCCCTTCCCCGCATACTGAAACCCCTTCCCCATACACTGAAACCCCTTCCGCACACACTGAAACACCTTCCCCATACATTGAAACCCATCCCCACACACTGAAACCCTTCCCCACAAAGTGAAACATTTCACCACACACTGACACCCTTCCCCAAACACTGAAACACCTTGCCCACACACTGAATCCCCTTCCCCACACACTGAAACCCCTTCCCCACACACTGAAACACCTTCCCCACACACTGAAACACTTCCCCACACACTGAAGCACCTTCCCCACACACTGAAACCGCTTCCCCACACACTGAAAAACCTTCCCCACACACTGAAACACATCCCCACACACTGAAACCCTTCCCCACACACTGAAACAGCTTCCCCACACACTGAAACACCTTCCCCACACACTGAAACACATCCCCACACACTGAAACACCTTCCCCACACACTGAAACCCCTTAGCCACACACTGAAACACATTCCCCACACACTGAAACCCTTCGCCACACACTGAAACACCTTCCCCACACACTGAAACACCTTCCCCACACACTGAAACACATCCCCACACACTGAAACACCTTCCCCAAACACTGAAACCCCTTCCTCACACACTGGAACCCCTTCCCCGCACACTGAAACAACTTCCCCACACACTGAAACACCTTCCCCACACACTGAAAACCATCCCCACACACTGACACACATCCCCACACACTGAAACACCTTCCCCAGACACTGCATCCCTTTCCCCACACACTGAAACACCTTCCCCACACAATGGAACACCTTCCCCACACACTGAAATCCCTTTCCCACGCATTGAAATACATTCCCCACACACTGAAACATCTTCCCCACACACTGATACCCCTTCCCCACTCACTGAAACCCTTCCCCACACACACTGAAACACCTTCCCCAAACACTGAAACCCATTCCCTACACACTGAAACCCCTTCCCCAAACACTGAAACCCTTCCCCACACACTGAAACACATCCCAACACACTGAAGCACCTTCCCCACACACTGAAACCCTTCCCCACAAAGTGAAACACTTCCCCACACATTGAAACCCTTCCCCAAACTCCGAAACACATCCCCACACACTGAAACCCTTCCCCACACACTGAAACCATTCCCCACAAAGTGAAACACTTCCCCACACACGGAAACCCTTCCCCAAACACTGAACCACCTTCCCCACACACTGAATCCCCTTCCCCACACACTGAAACCCCTTCCCCACACACTGAAACACCTTCCCACACACTGAAACACATCCCCACGCACTGACGCGCCTTCCCCACACACTGAAACCCCTTCCCCACACACTGCAAAACCTTCCACACACACTGAAACACATCCCCACACACTGAGACACCTTCCCCACACAGACTGAAACCCTTCCCCCCACACTGAAACACCTTCCCCACACACTGAAACCAATTCCCCACACACTGAAACCCCTTCCGCACACTCTGAAACACCTTCCCCACACACTGAAACGCGTCCCCACACACACTGAAACAACTTCCCCACACACTGAAACTCCTTCCCCACACACTGAAACCCATCCCCACACACACTGAAACCGCTTCCCCACACACTGTAACACCTTCCCCACACACTGAAACACATCCCCACACACTGAAACACTTCCCCACACACTGAAACACCTTCCCCACACACTGAAACACCTTCCCCACACACTGAAACCCCTTACCCACACACTGAAACACATTCCCCACACACTGAAACCCTTCCCCACACACTGAAACACCTTCCCCACACACTGAAATACCTTCCCCACACACTGAAACACATCCCCACACACTGAAACCAATCCCCACACACTGCAACCCTTCCCCACACACTGAAACACCTTCCCCACACACTGAAACACATTCCCACACACTGAAACACCTTCCCCACACACTGAAACCCTTTCCCCACACACTGAAACACATTCCTCTCACACTGAAACAACTTCCCCACACACTGAAATCCCATCCCCTCATATTGAAAAAACTTCCCCACAGACTGAAATACCTTCCCCTCAAACTGAAACACCTTCCCCACACACTGAAACCCATTCCCCACAAACTGAAACCGATCCCCACACACACTGAAACACCTTCCCCACACACTGAAACCAATTCCCCACACACTGAAACCCCTTCCGCACACTCTGAAACACCTTCCCCACACACTGAAACCAATCCCCACACACACTGAAACACCTTCCCCACACACTGAAATCCCTTCCCCACACATTGAAACACCTTCCCCACACACTGAAATACCGTCCCCACAAACTGAAACACCTTCCCCACACACTGAAACCCCTTCCCCCCACACTGAAACCCCTTCCCCCCACACTGAAACCCTTCCCCACACTCTGAAACCCCTTCCCCACACACTGAAACCCATCCCCACACACTGAAACCAATCCCCACACACTGAAACCCATCCCCACACACTGAGAAACCTTCCCCACACACTGAAACCCTTCCACACAAACTGAAACACATCCCCACACACTGAAACACATTCCCACACACTGAAACACCTTCTCCACACACTGAAACCCTTTCCCCACACACTGAAACAAATTCCCCACACACTGAAACACCTTCCCGACACACTGAAATTCCATCCCCTCACGTTGAAAAATCTTCCCCACAGACTGAAATACCTTCCCCACAAACTGAAACACCTTCCCCACACACTGAAACCCATTCCCCACAAACTGAAACCCCTTCCACACACACTGAAACACCTTCCGCACAAACTGAAACCCATCCCCACACACACTGAAACACCTTCCCCACACACTGAGGCACCTTCCCCAAACACTGAAACCCATCCCCACTCACACTGAAACAACGTGCCCACACACTGAAACCCCTTCCCCGCACAATGAAACCTCTTCCACAAACACTGAAACCCCTTCCCCACACACTGAAACCCGTTCCCCACACACTGAAACCCCTTCCCGACACACTGAAACACATCCCCACACATTGAAACCCCTTCCCCACACACTGAAAGCCCTTCTCCCCACACTGAAACCCTTCCCCACACTCTGAAAACCCTTCCCCACACACTGAAACCCATCAGCACACACTGAAACCCATGGCCGCACACATGAAACACCTTCCCCACACACTGAAACCCTTCCCCACACAGTGGAGCACATCCCCACACACTGAAACACCTTCCCCACACACTGAAACACCTTCCCCACACACCGAAACCCTTTCCCCACACACTGAAACACATTCCCCACACATTGAAACACCTTCCCCACACACTGAAATCCCTTCCCCACACATTGAAACACCTTCCCCACACACTTAAATACCTTCGCCACAAACTGAAACACCTTCCCCACACACTGAAACCCCTTACCCACACATTGAAACACATTCCCCACACACTGAAACCCTTCCCCACACACTGAAACACCTTCCCCACACACTGAAACACCTTCCCCACGCACTGAAACACATCCCCACACACTGAAACACCTTCCCCACACACTGAAACCCCTTCCCCACACACTGAAACTCCTTCCCCACACACTGAAACACCTTCCCCAAACACTGAAACCCCTTCCTCACACACTGAAACCCCTTCCCCACACACTGAAACAACTTCCCCACACACTGAAACACCTTCCCCACACACTGAAAACCATCCCCACACACACTGAAACACCTTCCCCACACACTGAAACCCATTCCCTACACACTGAGACCCCTTCCCCACACACTGAAACCCTTCCACACAAATTGAAACACATCCCCACACACTGAAACACATTCCCACACACTGAAACACCTTCTCCACACTCTGAAACCCTTTCCCCACACACTGAAACAAATTCCCCACACACTGAAACACCTTCCCGACACACTGAAATTCCATCCCCTCACGTTGAAAAATCTTCCCCACAGACTGAAATACCTTCCCCACAAACTGAAACACCTTCCCCACACACTGAAACCCATTCCCCACAAACTGAAACCCCTTCCACACACACTGAAACACCTTCCGCACAAACTGAAACCCATCCCCACACACACTGAAACACCTTCCCCACACACTGAGGCACCTTCCCCAAACACTGAAACCCATCCCCACTCACACTGAAACAACGTGCCCACACACTGAAACCCCTTCCCCGCACAATGAAACCTCTTCCACAAACACTGAAACCCCTTCCCCACACACTGAAACCCGTTCCCCACACACTGAAACCCCTTCCCGACACACTGAAACACATCCCCACACATTGAAACCCCTTCCCCACACACTGAAAGCCCTTCTCCCCACACTGAAACCCTTCCCCACACTCTGAAAACCCTTCCCCACACACTGAAACCCATCAGCACACACTGAAACCCATGGCCGCACACATGAAACACCTTCCCCACACACTGAAACCCTTCCCCACACAGTGGAGCACATCCCCACACACTGAAACACCTTCCCCACACACTGAAACACCTTCCCCACACACCGAAACCCTTTCCCCACACACTGAAACACATTCCCCACACACTGAAACACCTTCCCCACACACTGAAATCCCTTCCCCACACATTGAAACACCTTCCCCACACACTTAAATACCTTCGCCACAAACTGAAACACCTTCCCCACACACTGAAACCCCTTACCCACACATTGAAACACATTCCCCACACACTGAAACCCTTCCCCACACACTGAAACACCTTCCCCACACACTGAAACACCTTCCCCACGCACTGAAACACATCCCCACACACTGAAACACCTTCCCCACACACTGAAACCCCTTCCCCACACACTGAAACTCCTTCCCCACACACTGAAACACATTCCCCAAACACTGAAACCCCTTCCTCACACACTGAAACCCCTTCCCCACACACTGAAACAACTTCCCCACACACTGAAACACCTTCCCCACACACTGAAAACCATCCCCACACACACTGAAACACCTTCCCCACACACTGAAACCCATTCCCTACACACTGAGACCCCTTCTCCAAACACTGAAACCCTTCCCCACACACTGAAACACATCCCCACACACTGAAGCACCTTCCCCACACACTGAAACCCTTCCCCACAAAGTGAAACACTTCCCCACACACTGAAACCATTCCCCAAACTCTGAAACACATCCCCACACACTGAAACCCTTCCCCACACACTGAAACCCTTCCCCACAAAGTAAAACACTTCCCCACACACTGAAACCCTTCCCCAAACACTGAAACACCTTCCCCACACACTGAATCCCCTTCCCCACACACTGAAACCCCTTCCCCACACACTGAAACACCTTCCCACACACTGAAACACATCCCCACGCACTGACGCACCTTCCCCACACAGACTGAAACCCTTCCCCCCACACTGAAACACATTCCCCACACACTGAAACCAATTCCCCACACACTGAAACCCCTTCCGCACACACTGAAACACCTTCCCCATACATTGAAACCCATCCCCACACACTGAAACCCTTCCCCACAAAGTGAAACACCTTCCCCACACACTGAAACGCGTCCCCACTCACACTGAAACAACTTCCCCACACACTGAAACTCCTTCCCCACACACTGAAACCCATCCCCACACACACTGAAACACCGTCCCCACACAATGAAACCCCTTCCCCGCACACTGAAACCCATTCCCCATACCCTGAAACCCCTTCCCCGCATACTGAAACCCCTTCCCCATACACTGAAACCCCTTCCGCACACACTGAAACACCTTCCCCATACATTGAAACCCATCCCCACACACTGAAACCCTTCTCCAGAAAGTGAAACATTTCACCACACACTGACACCCTTCCCCAAACACTGAAACACCTTGCCCACACACTGAATCCCCTTCCCCACACACTGAAACCCCTTCCCCACACACTGAAACACCTTCCCCACACACTGAAACACATCCCCACACACTGAAGCACCTTCCCCACACACTGAAACCGCTTCCCCACACACTGAAACACCTTCCCCACACACTGAAACACATCCCCACACACTGAAACCCTTCCCCACACACTGAAACAGCTTCCCCACACACTGAAACACCTTCCCCACACACTGAAACACATCCCCACACACTGAAACACCTTCCCCACACACTGAAACCCCTTACCCACACACTGAAACACATTCCCCACACACTGAAACCCTTCGCCACACACTGAAACGCCTTCCCCACACACTGAAACACATCCCCACACACTGAAACACCTTCCCCACACACTGAAACCCCTTCCCCACACACTGAAACTCCTTCCCCACACACTGAAAAACCTTCCCCAAACACTGAAACCCCTTCCTCACACACCGGAACCCCTTCCCCGCACACTGAAACAACTTCCCCACACACTGAAACACCTTCCCCACACACTGAAAACCATCCCCACACACTGACACACATCCCCACACACTGAAACACCTTCCCCAGACACTGCATCCCTTTCCCCACACACTGAAACACCTTCCCCACACAATGGAACACCTTCCCCACACACTGAAATCCCTTTCCCACGCATTGAAATACATTCCCCACACACTGAAACATCTTCACCACACACTGATACCCCTTCCCCACTCACTGAAACCCTTCCCCACACACTGAAACACCTTCCCCACACACTGAAAACCGTTCCCCACACACTGAAACACATTCCGCACACACTGAAACGCCTTCCCCACACACTGAAACCCTACCCCACACACTGAAACTCTTCACCACACAATGAAACCCCTTCCCCACACAGTGAAACACCTTCCGCACACACTGAAACACCTTCCCCACACACTGAAACAACTTCACAGCACACAGTGAAACACCTTCCCCACACACTGAAACCCGCTCCCCACACACTGAAACCCCTTCCCCACACATTGAAACACATCCCCACACACTGAAACCCCTTCCCCACACACTAAAACCCCTTCCCCTCACACTGAAACACTTCCCCACACACTGAAACCCCTTACCCACACACTTAAACCCATCCCCACACACTGAAACACATCCCTACACACTGAAACACCTTCCCCACACGCTGAACCACTTCCCCACACAGCGGAGCACATCCCCACACACAGGAACACCTGCCCCACACACTGAAACACCTTCCCCACACACTGAAACCCTTTCCCCACACACTGAAACACATTCCCCACACACTGAAACACCTTCCCCACACACTGAAATCCCTTCCCCACACATTGAAACACCTTCCCCACAAACTGAAACACCTTCCCCACACACTGAAACCCATACTCCACACACTGAACCCCCTTCCCCACACACTGAACCCCATTCCCCCCACACTGAAACACCTTCCTCACACTCTGAAACCCCTTCCCAACACACTGAAACCAATCCCCACACACTGAAACCAATCCCCACACACTGAAACCCATCCCCACACACTGAAACACCTTCCCCACACACTGAAACCTTTCAACAAACACTGAGACACATCCCCACACACTGAAACACATTCCCACACACTGAAACACCTTCCCCACACACTGAAACCCTTTCCCCACACACTGAAACACATTCCTCTCACACTGAAACAACTTCCCCACACACTGAAATCCAATTCCCTCACATTGAAAAATCTTCCCCACAGACTGAAATACCTTCCCCACAAACTTAAACACCTTCCCCACACACTGAAACCCATTCCCCACAAACTGAAACCCATCCCCACACACACTGAAACACCTTCCCCACACACTGAAACCCATCCCCACTCACACTAAAACAACGTGCCCACGCACTGAAACCCCTTCCCCGCACAATGAAACCCCTTCCGCAAACACTGAAACCCATTCCCCACACACTGAAACCCGTTCCCCACACACTGAAACCCCTTCCCCACACACTGAAACCCCTTACCCACACACTGAAACACATTCCCCACACACTGAAACCCTTGCCCACACATTGAAACACCTTCCCCACACACTGAAACAAATTCCCCACTCACTGAAACACATCCCCACACACTGAAACACCTTCCCCACACACTGAAACCCCTTCCACAGACACTGAACCACCTTCCTCACACACTGAAACCCCTTCCCCACACACTGAAACACCTTCCACACACTGAAACACCTTCCCCACACACTGAAAACCATCGCCACACACACTGAAACACCTTCCCCACACACTGAAACCCATTCCCTACACACTAAAACCCCTTCCCCACACACTGAAACCCTTCCCCACACACTGAAACTCATCCCCACACACCGAAACACCTTACCCACAAACTGATACACATTCCCCACACACTGAAACCCTTCCCACACACTGAAACCCTTCCCCACAAAGTGAAACACTTCACCACACACTGAAACGCTTCCCCAAACACTGAAACACCTTCCCCACACACTGAATCCCCTTCCCCACACACTGACACCCCTTCCCCACACACTGAAACACCTTGCCTACACACTGAAACACATCTTCACACACTGAAGCACCTTCCCCACACACTGAACCCGCTTCCCCACACACTGAAACAACTTCCCCACACAATGAAACACATCCCCACACACTGAGACACCTTCCCCACACACTGAAACCCCTTCCCCACACACTGAAACCCTTCCCCACACACACTGAACCCCTTCCCCACACACTGAAACACCTTCCCCACACACTGAAACCAATTCCCCACACACTGAAACCCCTTCCGCACACTCTGAAAAACCTTCCCCACACACTGAAACCCATCCCCACACACACTGAAACACCTTCCCCACACACTGAGGCACCTTCCCCAAACACTGAAACCCATCCCCACACACTGAAACACCTTCCCCACAAACTGAAACACATTCCCCACACACTGAAACCCTTCCCACACACAGTGGCGCAGTGGTTAGCACCGCAGCCTCACAGCTCCAGGGGCCCGGGTTCGATTCCAGGTACTGCCTGTGTGGAGTTTGCAAGTTCTCCCTGTGTCTGCGTGGGTTTTCTCCGGGTGCTCCGGTTTCCTCCCACAAGCCAAAAGAATTGCAGGTTGATAGGTAAATTGGCCATTATAAATTGTCACTAGTGTAGGTAGGTGGTAGGGAAATATAGGGACAGGTGGGGATGTTTGGTAGCAATATGGGATTAGTGTAGGATTAGTATAAATGGGTGGTTGATGTTCGGCACAGACTCGGTGGGCCGAAGGGCCTGTTTCAGTGCTATTTCTCTAATCATCCCCACTAACACTGAAACAACGTGCCCACACACTGAAACCCCTTCCCCGCACAATGAGACCCGTTCCCCACACACTGAAACCCCTTCCCGACACACTGAAACACATCCCCACACATTGAAACCCCTTCCCCACACACTGAAAGCCCTTCTCCCCACACTGAAACCCTTCCCCACACTCTGAAAACCCTTCCCCACACACTGGAACCCATCCCCACACACTGAAACCCATCCCCACACACTGAAACACCTTCCCCACACACTGAAACCCTTCCCACACAGTGGAGCACATCCCCACACACTGAAACACCTTCCCCACACACTGAAACACCTTCCCCACACACTGAAACCCTTTCCCCACACACTGAAACACATTCCCCACACATTGAAACACCTTCCTCACACACTGAAATCCCTTCCCCACACATTGAAACACCTTCCCCACACACTTAAATACCTACGCCACAAACTGAAACCCCTTCCCCACACACTGAAACCCCTTACCCACACACTGAAACACATTCCCCACACACTGAAACCCTTCCTCACACACTGAAACACCTTCCCCACACACTGAAACACCTTCCCCACTCACTGAAACACATCCCCACACACTGAAACACCTTCCCCACACACTGAAACCCCTTCCCCACACACTGAAACTCCTTCCCCACACACTGAAACACCTTCCCCAAACACTGAAACCCCTTCCTCACACACTGAAACCCCTTCCCCACACACTGAAACAACTTCCCCACACACTGAAACACCTTCCCCACACACTGAAAACCATCCCCACACACACTGAAACACCTTCCCCACACACTGAAACCCATTCCCTACACACTGAAACCCCGTCCCCAAACACTGAAACCCTTCCCCACACACTGAAACACATCCCCACACACTGAAGCACCTTCCCCACACACTGAAACCATTCCCCACAAAGTGAAACACTTCCCCACACACTGAAACCCTTCCGCAAACTCTGAAACACATCCCCACACACTGAAACCCTTCCCCACACACTGAAACCCTTCCCCACAAAGTGAAACACTTCCCCACACACTGAAACCATTCCCCAAACACTGAAACACCTTCCCCACACACTGAATCCCCATCCCCACACACTGAAATCCCTTCCCCACACACTGAAACACGTTTCCACACAGTGAAACCCCTTCCCCGCACAATGAAACCCCTTCCACAAACACTGAAACCCCTTCCCCACACACTGAAACCCGTTCCCCACACACTGAAACCCCTTCCCGACACACTGAAACACATCCCCACACATTGAAACCCCTTCCCCACACACTGAAAGCCCTTCTCCCCACACTGAAACCCTTCCCCACACTCTGAAAACCCTTCCCCACACACTGGAACCCATCCCCACACACTGAAACCCATCCCCACACACTGAAACACCTTCCCCACACACTGAAACCCTTCCCACACAGTGGAGCACATCCCCACACACTGAAACACCTTCCCCACACACTGAAACACCTTCCCCACACACTGAAACCCTTTCCCCACACACTGAAACACATTCCCCACACATTGAAACACCTTCCTCACACACTGAAATCCCTTCCCCACACATTGAAACACCTTCCCCACACACTTAAATACCTACGCCACAAACTGAAACACCTTCCCCACACACTGAAACCCCTTACCCACACACTGAAACACATTCCCCACACTCTGAAACCCTTCCTCACACACTGAAACACCTTCCCCACACACTGAAACACCTTCCCCACACACTGAAACACATCCCCACACACTGAAACAACTTCCCCACACACTGAAACCCCTTCCCCACACACTGAAACTCCTTCCCCACACACTGAAACACCTTCCCCACACACTGAAACCCCTTCCTCACACACTGAAACCCCTTCCCCACACACTGAAACAACTTCCCCACACACTGAAACACCTTCCCCACACACTGAAAACCATCCCCACACACACTGAAACACCTTCCCCACACACTGAAACCCATTCCCTACACACTGAAACCCCGTCCCCAAACACTGAAACCCTTCCCCACACACTGAAACACATCCCCACACACTGAAACCCTTCCCCACACACTGAAACCCTTCCCCACAAAGTGAAACACTTCCCCACACACTGAAACACCTTCCCCACACACTGAAAACCATCCCCACACACACTGAAACACCTTCCCCACACACTGAAACCCATTCCCTACACACTGAAACCCCGTCCCCAAAAACTGAAACCCTTCCCCACACTCTGAAACACATCCCCACACACTGAAACCCTTCCCCACACACTGAAACCCTTCCCCACAAAGTGAAACACTTCCCCACACACTGAAACCCTTCCCCAAACACTGAAACACCTACCCCACACACTGAATCCCCATCCCCACACACTGAAATCCCTTCCCCACACACTGAAACACGTTCCCACACAGTGAAACCCCTTCCCCGCACAATGAAACCCCTTCCACAAACACTGAAACCCCTTCCCCACACACTGAAACCCGTTCCCCATACACTGAAACCCCTTCCCGACACACTGAAACACATCCCCACACATTGAAACCCCTTCCCCACACACTGAAAGCCCTTCTCCCCACACTGAAACCCTTCCCCACACTCTGAAAATCCTTCCCCATACACTGAAACCCATCCCCACACACTGAAACCCATCGCCACACACTGAAACACCTTCCCCACACACTGAAACCCTTCCCCACACAGTGGAGCACATCCCCACACACTGAAACACCTTCCCCACACACTGAAACACCTTCCCCACACACTGAAACCCTTTCCCCACACACTGAAACACATTCCCCACACATTGAAACACCTTCCCCACACACTGAAATCCCTTCCCCACTCATTGAAACACCTTTCCCACACACTTAAATACCTTCGCCACAAACAGAAACACCTTCCCCACACACTGAAACCCCTTACCCACACACTGAAACACAATCCCCACACACTGAAACCCTTCCCCACACACTGAAACACCTTCCCCACACACTGAAACACCTTCCCCACACACTGAAACACCTTCCCCACACACTGAAACACATCCCCACACACTGAAACACCTTCCCCACACACTGAAACCCCTTCCCCACACACTGAAACTCCTTCCCCACACACTGAAACACCTTCCCCAAACACTGAAACCCCTTCCTCACACACTGAAACCCCTTCCCCACACACTGAAACAACTTCCCCACACACTGAAAGCCTTCCCCACAAAATGAAACACTTCCCCACACACTGATACCCTTCTGCAAACTCTGAAACACATCCCCACACACTGAAACCCTTCCCCACACACTGAAACCCTTCCCCACAAAGTGAAACACTTCCCCACACACTAAAACCCTTCCCCACACACTGAAACACCTTCCCCAAACACTGAAACCCTTCCCCACACACTGAAACACCTTCCCCACACACTGCAACACCTTCCCCACACACTGAAACACATCCCAACACACTGAAACACCTTCCCCACACACTGAAACGCCTTCCCCACACGCTGAAACTCCTTCCCCACACACTGAAACACCTTCCCCAAACACTGAAACCGCTTCCTCACACACTGAAACCCCTTCCCCACACACTGAAACAACTTCCCCACACACTGAAACACCTTCCCCACACACTGAAAACCATCCCCACACACACTGAAACACCTTCCCCACACACTGAAACCCATTCCCTACACACTGAAACCCCTTCCCCAAACACTGAAACCCTTCCCCACACACTGAAACAAGTCCCCACACACTGAAGCACCTTCCCCACACACTGAAACCCTTCCCCACAAAGTGAAACACTTCCCCACACACTGAAACCCCTTCCCGAAACACTGAAACACATCCCCACACATTGAAACCCCTTCCCCACACACTGAAAGCCCTTCTCCCCACACTGAAACCCTTCCCCACACTCTGAAAACCCTTCCCCACACACTGGAACCCATCCCCACACACTTAAACCCATCCCCACACACTGAAACACCTTCCCCACACACTGAAACCGTTCCCACACAGTTGAGCACATCCCCACACACTGAAACACCTTCCCCACACACTTAAATACCTACGCCACAAACTGAAACACCTTCCCCACACACTGAAACACCTTCCACACACACTGAAACCCATTCCCCGCACAATGATACGCCTTCCCCAAACACTGAAACCCCTTCCCCACGCACTGAAACCTCTTCCTCACACACTGAAATCCCTTCCCCACACACTGAAACCCATCCCCAAAGACTGAAACACATCCCCACAGGTTGAAACCCCTTCCCCTCACACTGAAACCCATCCCCACACACTGAAACCTCTTCCACACACACAGAAAGCCATCCCCACACACTGAAACCTCTTCCCCACACTCTGAAACCACTTCCCCAAACACTGAAAGCCATCCCCACACACTGAAACCTCTTCCCCACACACTGAAACCCCTTCCCCACACACTGAAACCCATCCACACACACTGAATCCCCTTATCCACACACTGAAACACCTTTCCCACACACTGAAACCTCTTCCTCACACACTGAAATCCCTTCCCTACACACTGAAACCCATCCCCACACACTGAAACACCTTATCCACAAACTGAAACTCCATTCCCACACACTGAAACCTCTTCCACACAGACAGAAACCCCTTCCCCACACACTGAAAACCATCCCCACACACTGAAAACTCTTCCCCACACACTGAAACCTCTTCCCCACACACTGAAACCCCTTCCCCACACACTGAAACCTATCCCGACACACTGAAACCCCTTCCGCACACACTGAAACCCATCCACGCACACTGAAACCATTCCCCACACATTGAAACCTCTTCCCACACATTGAAACATCTTCGCCACAGAATGAAATGCTTCCCCACACACTGAAACTTCTTCCCCACACACTGGAACCCCTTCCCCGCACACTGAAACCTCTTTCCCACACACTGATTCCCCTTCACCACACACGGAAACCTCTTCCCCACAGACTGAAACCACTTCCCCACACACTGAATCCCCTTCACTACAAACTGAAACGCCTTCCCCACACAATGAAACCTCTTCCCCACACACTGAAAGCACTTCCACACATACTGAAACCCTTCCCCACACACTGAAACCTCTTCCCCACACAGCGAAACCCCTTCCCCACGCACTGAAACCTCTTCCACACACACTGAAACCTCTTCCCCACACACTGAAACCTCTTCCCCACACAGCGAAACCCCTTCCCCACGCACTGAAACCTCTTCCACACACACTGAAACTCCTTCCCCACACACTAAAACCTCTTCACCACACGCTGAAACTTCTTCCACACCCACTGAAACCCATCCCCACTCACTTGAAATCCCTTACACACACACTGAAACCTCTTCCACACACACTGAAACCCATTCCCCACAAACGGAAACCCCTTCCGCGCACACTGAAACGCCATCCCCACACACTGAAACCATTCCCCACACACTGAAACCTCTTCCCCACACACTGAAACCTCTTCCCCACACACTGAAACTCCTTACCCACACACTGAAACCTCTTCCCCACACACTGAAACCTCTTCCCCACACGCTGAATCTTCTTCCACAACCACTGAAACCCATCCCCACACACTGAAACCCCTTCCACACACACTGAAACCTCTTCCACACAAACTGAAACCCCTTCCCCAGACACTGAAACCCCTTCCACACACACTGTAAACCCTTCCCCGCACACTGAAACCCCTTCCCCACGCACTGAAACCCCTTCCCCACACGCTGAAACCCCTTCCCCACAAACTGAAACCCATCCCCACAGACTGAAACACATCCCCACAGACAGAAACCCCTTCCGCACACACTGAAACTCATCCCCACGCACTGAAACCTCTTCCACACACACTGAAACCTTTCCCTACAGACTGAAACCCTTCCCCACACACAGCAACCTCTTCCCCACAAACTGAAACCCATTCCCCACACACAGAAAGCCATCCCCACACACTGAAAGCCTCTTCCCCACACACTGAAAGCCCTTCCCCACACAGTGAAACCCATCCCCACACACTGAAACCTCTTCCCCACACACTGCAACCTCTTCCCCACACACTGAAACCCCTTCCCCACACACTGGAACCCCTTCCCCAAACACTGAAACCTCTTCCCCACACACTGAAACTCCTTCCCCACGCAATAAAACCTCTTCAACACACACTGAAACATCTTCCCCACACACTGAAACCTCTACCCCACACGCTGAAACTTCTTCCAAACCCACTGAATCCCATCCCCACACACTGAAACCTTTCCCTACACACTGAAAACCCATCCCCACAACTGAAACCTGTACCCCACACACTGAAACCTCTTCCCCACAAACTGAAAACCTTCCCCACACACTGAAACCCCTTCTCCGCAGACTGAAACCCCTCCAGCACACACTGAAACCCATCCCCACACACTGAAATCTCTTCCCCACAAACTGAAACCCATCCCCACACACACTGAAACCCCTTCCCCGCACAATGATACGCCTTCCCCACACACTGAAACCCCTTCCCCACGCACTGAAACCTCTTCCACACACACTGCAATCCCTTCCCCACAAACTGAAACCCATCCCCAAAGACTGAAACACATCCCCACAGGTTGAAACCCCTTCCCCTCACACTGAAACCCATCCCCACACACTGAAACCTCTTCCACACACACAGAAAGCCATCCCCACACACTGAAACCTCTTCCCCACACTCTGAAACCACTTCCCCAAACACTGAAAGCCATCCCCACACACTGAAACCTCTTCCCCACACACTGAAACCCCTTCCCCACACACTGAAACCCATCCACACACACTGAATCCCCTTATCCACACACTGAAACACCTTTCCCACACACTGAAACCTTTTCCCCACACACTGAAACCCCTTCCCCACACACTGAAACCCATCCCCACACACTGAAACAACTTATCCACACACTGAAACTCCTTTCCCACACACTGAAACCTCTTCCGCACAGACAGAAACCCCTTCCCCACACACTGAAAACCATCCCCACACACTGACACCTCATCCCCACTCACTGAAACCCCTTCCCCACACACTGAAAACCCTTCCCCACACACTGAAACACATCCCCACACACTGAAACCTCTTCCCCACACACTGAAACCTCTTCCCCACACACTGAAACCCCTTCCCCACACACTGAACCTATCCCCACACACTGAAACCCCTTCCGCACACACTGAAACCCATCCACGCACACTGAAACCCTTCCCCACACATTGAAACCTCTTCCCACACATTGAAACATCTTCGCCACAGAATGAAATCCTTCCCCACACACTGAAACTTCTTCCCCACACACTGGAACCCCTTCCCCGCACACTGAAACCTCTTTCCCACACACTGATTCCCCTTCACCACACACTGAAACCCCTTCCCCACACACTGAAACCTCTTCCCCACACACGGAAACCTCTTCCCCACACAATGAAACCTCTTCCCCACACACTGAAAGCACTTCCACACATACTGAAACCCTTCCTCACACACTGAAACCTCTTCCCCACACAGCGAAACCCCTTCCCCACGCACTGAAACCTCTTCCACACACACTGAAACCTCTTCCCCAAACACTGAAACCTCTTCCCCACACACTGAAACTCCTTCCCCACACACTAAAACCTCTTCACCACACGCTGAAACTTCTTCCACACCCACTGAAACCCATCCCCACTCACTTGAAATCCCTTCCACACACACTGAAACCTCTTCCACACACACTGAAACCCATTCCCCACAAACGGAAACCCCTTCCGCGCACACTGAAACGCCATCCCCACACACTGAAACCATTCCCCACACACTGAAACCTCTTCCCCACTCACTGAAACCTCTTCCCCACACACTGAAACTCCTTCCCCACACACTGAAACCTCTTCCCCACACACTGAAACCTCTTCCCCACACGCTGAATCTTCTTCCACAATGACTGAAACACATCCCCACACACTGAAACCCCTTCCACACACACTGAAACATCTTCCACACAAACTGAAACCCCTTCCCCAGACACTGAAACCCCTTCCACACACACTGTAAACCCTTCCCCGCACACTGAAACCCCTTCCCCACGCACTGAAACCCCTTCCCCACACGCTGAAACCCCTTCCCCACAAACTGAAACCCATCCCCACAGACTGAAACACATCCCCACAGACTGAAACCCCTTCCCCACACACTGAAACTCATCCCCACGCACTGAAACCTCTTCCACACACACTGAAACCTTTCCCTACAGACTGAAACCCTTCCCCACACACAGGAACCTCTTCCCCACAAACTGAAACCCATTCCCCACACACAGAAAGCCATCCCCACACACTGAAACCTCTTCCCCACACACTGAAAGCCCTTCCCCACACAGTGAAACCCATCCCCACACACTGAAACCTCTTCCCCACACACTGCAACCTCTTCCCCACACACTGAAACCCCTTCCCCACACACTGGAACCCCTTCCCCACACACTGAAACCTCTTACCCACACACTGAAACCCCTTACCCACAGACTGTAACCACTTCCCCACACACAGAAATCTCTTCCCCACACACTGAAACCTCTTCCCGACACACTGAAACCCCTTATCCACACATTGAAACCCCTTTCACACACACTGCAACCTCTTCCCCACATACGGAACCCTCTTCCGCACTGACTGAAACCGCTTCCCCACACACTGAAAACCATCCCCACACACTGAAGCCTCATCCCCACACACTGAAACCCCTTCCCCACACACTGAAACCCCTTCCCCACACACTGAAACCCAACCCCACACACTGAAACCTCATCCCCACACACTGAAACCCCTTCCCCACACACTGAAACCCATCCCCACACACTGAAACCCCTTCCCCACACACTGAAACCCATCCCCACACACTGAAAACCTTCCCCACACACTGAAAACATTCCCCACACTCTGAAACCTCTTCACACAGACGGAAACCTCTTCCCCACGCAGTGAAACCCCTTTGCCACACACTGAAACCTCTTTCCCACACACTGAATCTCCTTCACCACACACTGAAACCTCTTCCCCACACACTGAAACCTCTTCCCCACGCACTGAAACATCTTCCCCCAACACTGAAACCACTTCCCCACACACTGAAACACCTTCCCCACACACTGAAACACCTTCCCCACACACAGAAAGCCATCCCCACACACTGAAAGCCTCTTCCCCACACACTGAAAGCCCTTCCCCACACAGTGAAACCCATCCCCACACACTGAAACCTCTTCCCCACACACTGCAACCTCTTCCCCACACACTGAAACCCCTTCCCCACACACTGGAACCCCTTCCCCACACACTGAAACCTCTTCCCCACACACTGAAAATCCTTCCCCACGCAATAAAACCTCTTCAACACACACTGAAACATCTTCCCCACACACTGAAACCTCTACCCCACACGCTGAAACTTCTTCCAAACCCACTGAATCCCATCCCCACACACTGAAACCTTTCCCTACACACTGAAAACCCATCCCCACAACTGAAACCTGTACCCCACACACTGAAACCTCTTCCCCACAAACTGAAAACCTTCCCCACACACTGAAACCCCTTCTCCGCAGACTGAAACCCCTCCAGCACACACTGAAACCCATCCCCACACACTGAAATCTCTTCCCCACAAACTGAAACCCATCCCCACACACACTGAAACCCCTTCCCCGCACAATGATACGCCTTCCCCACACACTGAAACCCCTTCCCCACGCACTGAAACCTCTTCCACACACACTGCAATCCCTTCCCCACAAACTGAAACCCATCCCCAAAGACAGAAACACATCCCCACAGGTTGAAACCCCTTCCCCTCACACTGAAACCCATCCCCACACACTGAAACCTCTTCCACACACACAGAAAGCCATCCCCACACACTGAAACCTCTTCCCCACACTCTGAAACCACTTCCCCAAACACTGAAAGCCATCCCCACACACTGAAACCTCTTCCCCACACACTGAAACCCCTTCCCCACACACTGAAACCCATCCACACACACTGAATCCCCTTATCCACACACTGAAACACCTTTCCCACACACTGAAACCTTTTCCCCACACACTGAAACCCCTTCCCCACACACTGAAACCCATCCCCACACACTGAAACAACTTATCCACACACTGAAACTCCTTTCCCACACACTGAAACCTCTTCCGCACAGACAGAAACCCCTTCCCCACACACTGAAAGCCATCCCCACACACTGACACCTCATCCCCACACACTGAAACCCCTTCCCCACACACTGAAAACCCTTCCCCACACACTGAAACACATCCCCACACACTGAAACCTCTTCCCCACACACTGAAACCTCTTCCCCACACACTGAAACCCCTTCCCCACACACTGAACCTATCCCCACACACTGAAACCCCTTCCGCACACACTGAAACCCATCCACGCACACTGAAACCCTTCCCCACACATTGAAACCTCTTCCCACACATTGAAACATCTTCGCCACAGAATGAAATCCTTCCCCACACACTGAAACTTCTTCCCCACACACTGGAACCCCTTCCCCGCACACTGAAACCTCTTTCCCACACACTGATTCCCCTTCACCACACACTGAAACCCCTTCCCCACACACTGAAACCTCTTCCCCACACACGGAAACCTCTTCCCCACACAATGAAACCTCTTCCCCACACACTGAAAGCACTTCCACACATACTGAAACCCTTCCTCACACACTGAAATCTCTTCCCCACACAGCGAAACCCCTTCCCCACGCACTGAAACCTCTTCCACACACACTGAAACCTCTTCCCCACACACTGAAACCTCTTCCCCACACGCTGAATCTTCTTCCACAACCACTGAAACCCATCCCCACACACTGAAACCCCTTCCACACACACTGAAACCTCTTCCACACAAACTGAAACCCCTTCCCCAGACACTGAAACCCCTTCCACACACACTGTAAACCCTTCCCCGCACACTGAAACCCCTTCCCCACGCACTGAAACCCCTTCCCCACACGCTGAAACCCCTTCCCCACAAACTGAAACCCATCCCCACAGACTGAAACACATCCCCACAGACAGAAACCCCTTCCGCACACACTGAAACTCATCCCCACGCACTGAAACCTCTTCCACACACACTGAAACCTTTCCCTACAGACTGAAACCCTTCCCCACACACAGCAACCTCTTCCCCACAAACTGAAACCCATTCCCCACACACAGAAAGCCATCCCCACACACTGAAAGCCTCTTCCCCACACACTGAAAGCCCTTCCCCACACAGTTAAACCCATCCCCACACACTGAAACCTCTTCCCCACACAATGCAACCTCTTCCCCACACACTGAAACCCCTTCCCCACACACTGGAACCCCTTCCCCACACACTGAAACCTCTTCCCCACACACTGAAACTCCTTCCCCACGCAATAAAACCTCTTCAACACACACTGAAACATCTTCCCCACACACTGAAACCTCTACCCCACACGCTGAAACTTCTTCCAAACCCACTGAATCCCATCCCCACACACTGAAACCTTTCCCTACACACTGAAAACCCATCCCCACAACTGAAACCTGTACCCCACACACTGAAACCTCTTCCCCACAAACTGAAAACCTTCCCCACACACTGAAACCCCTTCTCCGCAGACTGAAACCCCTCCAGCACACACTGAAACCCATCCCCACACACTGAAATCTCTTCCCCACAAACTGAAACCCATCCCCACACACACTGAAACCCCTTCCCCGCACAATGATACGCCTTCCCCACACACTGAAACCCCTTCCCCACGCACTGAAACCTCTTCCACACACACTGCAATCCCTTCCCCACAAACTGAAACCCATCCCCAAAGACTGAAACACATCCCCACAGGTTGAAACCCCTTCCCCTCACACTGAAACCCATCCCCACACACTGAAACCTCTTCCACACACACAGAAAGCCATCCCCACACACTGAAACCTCTTCCCCACACTCTGAAACCACTTCCCCAAACACTGAAAGCCATCCCCACACACTGAAACCTCTTCCCCACACACTGAAACCCCTTCCCCACACACTGAAACCCATCCACACACACTGAATCCCCTTATCCACACACTGATACACCTTTCCCACACACTGAAACCTTTTCCCCACACACTGAAACCCCTTCCCCACACACTGAAACCCATCCCCACACACTGAAACAACTTATCCACACACTGAAACTCCTTTCCCACACACTGAAACCTCTTCCGCACACACTGAAACACCTTCCCCACACACTGAAAACCATCCCCACACACTGACACCTCATCCCCACACACTGAAACCCCTTCCCCACACACTGAATACCCTTCCCCACACACTGAAACACATCCCCACACACTGAAACCTCTTCCCCACACACTGAAACCTCTTCCCCACACACTGAAACCCCTTCCCCACACACTGAACCTATCCCCACACACTGAAACCCCTTCCGCACACACTGAAACCCATCCACGCACACTGAAACCCTTCCCCACACATTGAAACCTCTTCCCACACATTGAAACATCTTCGCCACAGAATGAAATCCTTCCCCACACACTGAAACTTCTTCCCCACACACTGGAACCCCTTCCCCGCACACTGAAACCTCTTTCCCACACACTGATTCCCCTTCACCACACACTGAAACCCCTTCCCCACACACTGAAACCTCTTCCCCACACACGGAAACCTCTTCCCCACACAATGAAACCTCTTCCCCACACACTGAAAGCACTTCCACACATACTGAAACCCTTCCTCACACACTGAAACCTCTTCCCCACACAGCGAAACCCCTTCCCCACGCACTGAAACCTCTTCCACACACACTGAAACCTCTTCCCCAAACACTGAAACCTCTTCCCCACACACTGAAACTCCTTCCCCACACACTAAAACCTCTTCACCACACGCTGAAACTTCTTCCACACCCACTGAAACCCATCCCCACTCACTTGAAATCCCTTACACACACACTGAAACCTCTTCCACACACACTGAAACCCATTCCCCACAAACGGAAACCCCTTCCGCGCACACTGAAACGCCATCCCCACACACTGAAACCATTCCCCACACACTGAAACCTCTTCCCCACACACTGAAACCTCTTCCCCACACACTGAAACTCCTTCCCCACACACTGAAACCTCTTCCCCACACACTGAAACCTCTTCCCCACACGCTGAATCTTCTTCCACAATGACTGAAACACATCCCCACACACTGAAACCCCTTCCACACACACTGAAACCTCTTCCACACAAACTGAAACCCCTTCCCCAGACACTGAAACCCCTTCCACACACACTGTAAACCCTTCCCCGCACACTGAAACCCCTTCCCCACGCACTGAAACCCCTTCCCCACACGCTGAAACCCCTTCCCCACAAACTGAAACCCATCCCCACAGACTGAAACACATCCCCACAGACTGAAACCCCTTCCCCACACACTGAAACTCATCCCCACGCACTGAAACCTCTTCCACACACACTGAAACCTTTCCCTACAGACTGAAACCCTTCCCCACACACAGGAACCTCTTCCCCACAAACTGAAACCCATTCCCCACACACAGAAAGCCATCCCCACACACTGAAACCTCTTCCCCACACACTGAAAGCCCTTCCCCACACAGTGAAACCCATCCCCACACACTGAAACCTCTTCCCCACACACTGCAACCTCTTCCCCACACACTGAAACCCCTTCCCCACACACTGGAACCCCTTCCCCACACACTGAAACCTCTTACCCACACACTGAAACCCCTTACCCACAGACTGTAACCACTTCCCCACACACAGAAATCTCTTCCCCACACACTGAAACCTCTTCCCGACACACTGAAACCCCTTATCCACACATTGAAACCCCTTTCACACACACTGCAACCTCTTCCCCACATACGGAACCCTCTTCCGCACTGACTGAAACCGCTTCCCCACACACTGAAAACCATCCCCACACACTGAAGCCTCATCCCCACACACTGAAACCCCTTCCCCACACACTGAAACCCCTTCCCCACACACTGAAACCCAACCCCACACACTGAAACCTCATCCCCACACACTGAAACCCCTTCCCCACACACTGAAACCCATCCCCACACACTGAAACCCCTTCCCCACACACTGAAACCCATCCCCACACACTGAAAACCTTCCCCACACACTGAAAACATTCCCCACACTCTGAAACCTCTTCACACAGACGGAAACCTCTTCCCCACGCAGTGAAACCCCTTTGCCGCACACTGAAACCTCTTTCCCACACACTGAATCCCCTTCACCACACACTGAAACCTCTTCCCCACACACTGAAACCTCTTCCCCACGCACTGAAACATCTTCCCCCCACACTGAAACCACTTCCCCACACACTGAAACACCTTCCCCACACACTGAAACACCTTCCCCACACACAGAAAGCCATCCCCACACACTGAAAGCCTCTTCCCCACACACTGAAAGCCCTTCCCCACACAGTGAAACCCATCCCCACACACTGAAACCTCTTCCCCACACAATGCAACCTCTTCCCCACACACTGAAACCCCTTCCCCACACACTGGAACCCCTTCCCCACACACTGAAACCTCTTCCCCACACACTGAAACTCCTTCCCCACGCAATAAAACCTCTTCAACACACACTGAAACATCTTCCCCACACACTGAAACCTCTACCCCACACGCTGAAACTTCTTCCAAACCCACTGAATCCCATCCCCACACACTGAAACCTTTCCCTACACACTGAAAACCCATCCCCACAACTGAAACCTGTACCCCACACACTGAAACCTCTTCCCCACAAACTGAAAACCTTCCCCACACACTGAAACCCCTTCTCCGCAGACTGAAACCCCTCCAGCACACACTGAAACCCATCCCCACACACTGAAATCTCTTCCCCACAAACTGAAACCCATCCCCACACACACTGAAACCCCTTCCCCGCACAATGATACGCCTTCCCCACACACTGAAACCCCTTCCCCACGCACTGAAACCTCTTCCACACACACTGCAATCCCTTCCCCACAAACTGAAACCCATCCCCAAAGACTGAAACACATCCCCACAGGTTGAAACCCCTTCCCCTCACACTGAAACCCATCCCCACACACTGAAACCTCTTCCACACACACAGAAAGCCATCCCCACACACTGAAACCTCTTCCCCACACTCTGAAACCACTTCCCCAAACACTGAAAGCCATCCCCACACACTGAAACCTCTTCCCCACACACTGAAACCCCTTCCCCACACACTGAAACCCATCCACACACACTGAATCCCCTTATCCACACACTGAAACACCTTTCCCACACACTGAAACCTTTTCCCCACACACTGAAACCCCTTCCCCACACACTGAAACCCATCCCCACACACTGAAACAACTTATCCACACACTGAAACTCCTTTCCCACACACTGAAACCTCTTCCGCACAGACAGAAACCCCTTCCCCACACACTGAAAACCATCCCCACACACTGACACCTCATCCCCACACACTGAAACCCCTTCCCCACACACTGAAAACCCTTCCCCACACACTGAAACACATCCCCACACACTGAAACCTCTTCCCCACACACTGAAACCTCTTCCCCACACACTGAAACCCCTTCCCCACACACTGAACCTATCCCCACACACTGAAACCCCTTCCGCACACACTGAAACCCATCCACGCACACTGAAACCCTTCCCCACACATTGAAACCTCTTCCCACACATTGAAACATCTTCGCCACAGAATGAAATCCTTCCCCACACACTGAAACTTCTTCCCCACACACTGGAACCCCTTCCCCGCACACTGAAACCTCTTTCCCACACACTGATTCCCCTTCACCACACACTGAAACCCCTTCCCCACACACTGAAACCTCTTCCCCACACACGGAAACCTCTTCCCCACACAATGAAACCTCTTCCCCACACACTGAAAGCACTTTCACACATACTGAAACCCTTCCTCACACACTGAAACCTCTTCCCCACACAGCGAAACCCCTTCCCCACGCACTGAAACCTCTTCCACACACACTGAAACCTCTTCCCCAAACACTGAAACCTCTTCCCCACACACTGAAACTCCTTCCCCACACACTAAAACCTCTTCACCACACGCTGAAACTTCTTCCACACCCACTGAAACCCATCCCCACTCACTTGAAATCCCTTACACACACACTGAAACCTCTTCCACACACACTGAAACCCATTCCCCACAAACGGAAACCCCTTCCGCGCACACTGAAACGCCATCCCCACACACTGAAACCATTCCCCACACACTGAAACCTCTTCCCCACACACTGAAACCTCTTCCCCACACACTGAAACTCCTTCCCCACACACTGAAACCTCTTCCCCACACACTGAAACCTCTTCCCCACACGCTGAATCTTCTTCCACAACGACTGAAACACATCCCCACACACTGAAACCCCCTCCACACACACTGAAACCTCTTCCACACAAACTGAAACCCCTTCCCCAGACACTGAAACCCCTTCCACACACACTGTAAACCCTTCCCCGCACACTGAAACCCCTTCCCCACGCACTGAAACCCCTTCCCCACACGCTGAAACCCCTTCCCCACAAACTGAAACCCATCCCCACAGACTGAAACACATCCCCACAGACTGAAACCCCTTCCCCACACACTGAAACTCATCCCCACGCACTGAAACCTCTTCCACACACACTGAAACCTTTCCCTACAGACTGAAACCCATCCCCACACACAGGAACCTCTTCCCCACAAACTGAAACCCATTCCCCACACACAGAAAGCCATCCCCACACACTGAAACCTCTTCCCCACACACTGAAAGCCCTTCCCCACACAGTGAAACCCATCCCCACACACTGAAACCTCTTCCCCACACACTGCAACCTCTTCCCCACACACTGAAACCCCTTCCCCACACAGTGGAACCCCTTCCCCACACACTGAAACCTCTTACCCACACACTGAAACCCCTTACCCACAGACTGTAACCACTTCCCCACACACAGAAATCTCTTCCCCACACACTGAAACCTCTTCCCGACACACTGAAACCCCTTATCCACACATTGAAACCCCTTTCACACACACTGCAACCTCTTCCCCACATACGGAACCCTCTTACGCACTGACTGAAACCCCTTCCCCACACACTGAAAACCATCCCCACACACTGAAGCCTCATCCCCACACACTGAAACCCCTTCCCCACACACTGAAACCCCTTCCCCACAAACTGAAACCCATCCCCACAGACTGAAACACATCCACACAGACTGAAACCCCTTCCCCACACACTGAAACTCATCCCCACGCACTGAAACCTCTTCCACACACACTGAAACCTTTCCCTACAGACTGAAACCCTTCCCCACACACAGGAACCTCTTCCCCACAAACTGAAACCCATTCCCCACACACAGAAAGCCATCCCCACACACTGAAACCTCTTCCCCACACACTGAAAGCCCTTCCCCACACAGTGAAACCCATCCCCACACACTGAAACCTCTTCCCCACACACTGCAACCTCTTCCCCACACACTGAAACCCCTTCCCCACACACTGGAACCCCTTCCCCACACACTGAAACCTCTTACCCACACACTGAAACCCCTTACCCACAGACTGTCACCACTTCCCCACACACAGAAATCTCTTCCCCACACACTGAAACCTCTTCCCGACACACTGAAACCCCTTATCCACACATTGAAACCCCTTTCACACACACTGCAACCTCTTCCCCACATACGGAACCCTCTTCCGCACTGACTGAAACCCCTTCCCCACACACTGAAAACCATCCCCACACACTGAAGCCTCATCCCCACACACTGAAACCCCTTCCCCACACACTGAAACCCCTTCCCCACACACTGAAACCCAACCCCACACACTGAAACCTCATCCCCACACACTGAAACCCCTTCCCCACACACTGAAACCCATCCCCACACACTGAAACCCCTTCCCCACACACTGAAACCCATCCCCACACACTGAAAACCTTCCCCACACACTGAAAACCTTCCCCACACTCTGAAACCTCTTCACACAGACGGAACCCTCTTCCCCACGCAGTGAAACCCCTTTGCCGCACACTGAAACCTCTTTCCCACACACTGAATCCCCTTCACCACACACTGAAACCTCTTCCCCACACACTGAAACCTCTTCCCCACGCACTGAAACATCTTCCCCACACACTGAAACCACTTCCCCACACACTGAAACACCTTCCCCACACACTGAAACACCTTCCCCACACACTGAAACCTCTTCCCCACACACTGAAACCTCTTCCCCACACACTGAAACCTCTTCCCCACACACTGAAACCTATCCCCACACACTGAAACCCCTTCCCCACACACTGAAACCTCTTCCCCACACACTGAAACCTCTTCCCCACACACTGAAACCTATCCCCACACACTGAAACCCCTTCCGCACACACTGAAACCCATCCACGCACACTGAAACCCTTCCCCACACATTGAAACCTCTTCCCACACATTGAAACATCTTCGCCACAGAATGAAATCCTTCCCCACACACTGAAACTTCTTCCCCACACACTGGAACCCCTTCCCCGCACACTGAAACCTCTTTCCCACACACTGATTCCCCTTCACCACACACTGAAACCCCTTCCCCACACACTGAAACCTCTTCCCCACACACGGAAACCTCTTCCCCACAGACTGAAACCACTTCCCCACACACTGAATCCCCTTCACCACAAACTGAAACCCCTTCCCCACACAATGAAACCTCTTCCCCACACAGCGAAACCCCTTCCCCACGCACTGAAACCTCTTCCACACACACTGAAACCTCTTCCCCAAACACTGAAACCTCTTCCCCACACACTGAAACTCCTTCCCCACACACTGAAACCACTTCACCACACGCTGAAACTTCTTCCACACCCACTGAAACCCATCCCCACTCACTTGAAATCCCTTACACACACACTGAAACCTCTTCCACACACACTGAAACCCATTCCCCACAAACGGAAACCCCTTCCGCGCACACTGAAACGCCATCCCCACACACTGAAACCATTCCCCACACACTGAAACCTCTTCCCCACACACTGAAACTCCTTCCCCACACACTGAAACCTCTTCCCCAAACACTGAAACCTCTTCCCCACACGCTGAATCTTCTTCCACAACGACTGAAACACATCCCCACACACTGAAACCCCTTCCACACACACTGAAACCTCTTCCAAACAAACTGAAACCCCTTCCCCAGACACTGAAACCCCTTCCACACACACTGTAAACCCTTCCCCGCACACTGAAACCCCTTCCCCACGCACTGAAACCCCTTCCCCACACGCTGAAACCCCTTCCCCACAAACTGAAACCCATCCCCACAGACTGAAACACATCCCCACAGACTGAAACCCCTTCCCCACACACTGAAACCTCTTCGCCACACACTGAAACCTTTTCCCCACACACTGAAACCTCTTCCCCACACAATCAAACACCTTCCCCACGCACTGAAACCCCTTCCACACACACTGTAACCCCTTCCCCGCACACTGAAACCCCTTCCCCACACACTGAATCACCTTCCACACACACGGAAACCCCTTCCCCACACACTGAAACACATCCCCACACACTGAAACCCATCCGCTCACACTGAAACCATTCCCCACACAATGAACCCCATCCGCACATACTGAAACCTCTTCCCCACACACTGAAACCCCTTATCCACACACTGAAACCCCTTCCCCACAGACTGAAACCTCTTCCCCACACACTGAAACATCTTCCGCACAGACTGTAACCCCTTCCCCAGACATTGAAACCCATTCCCACACACTGAAACCTCATGCCCACACACTGAAACCCCTTCCCCACACACTGAAACCCCTTCCCCACACACTGAAACCCATCCCCACACACTGAAACCTCTTCCCCAAACACTGAAACCCCTTCCCCACACACTGAAACCCATCCCCACACACTGAAACACATCCCCACACACTGAAATCCTTCCCCAGACACTGAAACCCCTTCCCCACACACTGAAAACCATCCCCACACACTGAAACACATCCCCACACACTGAAACCCCTTCCCCACACACTGAAACCCCTTCCCCACACACTGAAACCCAACCCCACACACTGAAACCTCATCCCCACACACTGAAACCCCTTCCCCACACACTGAAACCCATCCCCACACACTGAAACCCCTTCCCCACACACTGAAACCCATCCCCACACACTGAAAACCTTCCCCACACACTGAAAACCTTCCCACACTCTGAAACCTTTTCACACAGACGGAACCCTCTTCCCCACACAGTGAAACCCCTTTGCTGCACTCTGAAACCTCTTTCCCACACACTGAATCCCCTTCACCACACACTGAAACCTCTTCCCCACACACTGAAACCTCTTCCCCACGCACTGAAACATCTTCCCCAAACACTGAAACCACTTCCCCACACACTGAAACACCTTCCCCACACACTGAAACACCTTCCCCACACACTGAAACCTCTTCCCCACACACTGAAACCTCTTCCCCACACACTGAAACCTATCCCCACACACTGAAACCCCTTCCCCACACACTGAAACCTCTTCCCCACACACTGAAACCTCTTCCCCACACACTGAAACCTATCCCCACACACTGAAACCCCTTCCGCACTCACTGAAACCCATCCACGCACACTGAAACCCTTCCCCACACATTGAAACCTCTTCCCACACATTGAAACATCTTCGCCACAGAATGAAATCCTTCCCCACACACTGCAACTTCTTCCCCACACACTGGAACCCCTTCCCCGCACACTGAAACCTCTTTCCCACACACTGATTCCCCTTCCCCACACACTGAAACCCCTTCCCCACACACTGAAACCCATCCCCACACACTGAAACACATCCCCACACACTGAAACCCCTTCCCCACACACTGAAACCCCTTCCCCACACACTGAAACCCAACCCCACACACTGAAACCTCATCCCCACACACTGAAACCCCTTCCCCACACACTGAAACCCATCCCCACACACTGAAACCCCTTCCCCACACACTGAAACCCATCCCCACACACTGAAAACCTTCCCCACACACTGAAAACCTTCCCCACACTCTGAAACCTCTTCACACAGACGGAACCCTCTTCCCCACACAGTGAAACACCTTTGCCGCACTCTGAAACCTCTTTCCCACACACTGAATCCCCTTCACCACACACTGAAACCTCTTCCCCACACACTGAAACCTCTTCCCCACGCACTGAAACATCTTCCCCAAACACTGAAACCACTTCCCCACACACTGAAACACCTTCCCCACACACTGAAACACCTTCCCCACACACTGAAACCTCTTCCCCACACACTGAAACCTCTTCCCCACACACTGAAACCTATCCCCACACACTGAAACCCCTTCCCCACACACTGAAACCTCTTCCCCACACACTGAAACCTCTTCCCCACACACTGAAACCTATCCCCACACACTGAAACCCCTTCCGCACACACTGAAACCCATCCACGCACACTGAAACCCTTCCCCACACATTGAAACCTCTTCCCACACATTGAAACATCTTCGCCACAGAATGAAATCCTTCCCCACACACTGAAACTTCTTCCCCACACACTGGAACCCTTTCCCCGCACACTGAAACCTCTTTCCCACACACTGATTCCCCTTCACCACACACTGAAACCCCTTCCCCACACACTGAAACCTCTTCCCTACACACGGAAACCTCTTCCCCACAGACTGAAACCACTTCCCCACACACTGAATCCCCTTCACCACAAACTGAAACCCCTTCCCCACACAATGAAACCTCTTCCCCACACAGCGAAACCCCTTCCCCACGCACTGAAACCTCTTCCACACACACTGAAACCTCTTCCCCAAACAGTGAAACCTCTTCCCCACACACTGAAACTCCTTCCCCACACACTGAAACCTCTTCACCACACGCTGAAACTTCTTCCACACCCACTGAAACCCATCCCCACTCACTTGAAATCCCTTACACACACACTGAAACCTCTTCCACACACACTGAAACCCATTCCCCACAAACGGAAACCCCTTCCGCGCACACTGAAACGCCATCCCCACACACTGAAACCATTCCCCACACACTGAAACCTCTTCCCCACACACTGAATCTCCTTCCCCACACACTGAAACCTCTTCCCCACACACTGAAACCTCTTCCCCCACACGCTGAATCTTCTTCCACAACCACTGAAACCCATCCCCACACACTGAAACCCCTTCCACACACACTGAAACCTCTTCCACACAAACTGAAACCCCTTCCCCAGACACTGAAACCCCTTCCACACACACTGTAAACCCTTCCCCGCACACTGAAACCCCTTCCCCACGCACTGAAACCCCTTCCCCACAAGCTGAAACCCCTTCCCCACAAACAGAAACCCATCCCCACAGACTGAAACACATCCCCACAGACTGAAACCCCTTCCCCACACACTGAAACCTCTTCGCCACACACTGAAACCTCTTCCCCACACACTGAAACCTCTTCCCCACACAATCAAACACCTTCCCCACGCACTGAAACCCTTTCCACACACACTGTAACCCCTTCCCCGCACACTGAAACCCCTTCCCCACACACTGAATCCCCTTCCACACACACGGAAACCCCTTCCCCACACACTGAAACACATCCCCACACACTGAAACCCATCCGCTCACACTGAAACCATTCCCCACACAATGAAACCCATCCGCACATACTGAAACCTCTTCCCCACACACTGAAACCCCTTATACACACACTGAAACTCCTTCCCCGCACGCTGAAACTTCTTCCAAACCCACTGTAACCCATCCCCACACACTGAAAACCATTCCACACACACTGAAACCTCTTCCACACAATCTGAAACCCCTTCCCCACACACTGAAACACCTTCCCCACACACTGAAACCCCTTCCCCACACACTGAAACCCATCCCCAAACACTGAAACCTCTTCCCCACACACTGAAACCCCTTCCCCACACACTGAAACCCATCCCCACAAACTGAAACCTCATCCTCACACACTGAAACCCATCCACACACACTGAGACCCTTCCCCACGCATTCAAACCTCTTCGCACACACTGAAACCTCTTCGCCACAAAATGAAACCCTTGCCCACACAGTGAAACCTCTTCCCGACACACTGAAACTTCTTCCCCACACACTGGATCCCCTTCCCCGCACACTTAAACCTCTTTCCGACACACTGATTCCCCTTCACCACACTCTGAAACCCCTTCCCCACACACTGAAACCTCTTCCCCAGACACGGGAACCTCTTCCCACAGACTGAAACCACTTCCCCACAGACTGAAACCACTTCCCCACACACTGAATCCCCTTCACCACACACAGAAACCCCTTCCCCACACAATGAAACCTCTTCCCCACAAACTGAAAGCACTTCCCCACAGACTGAAACCCTTCCCCACACACTGAAACCTCTTCCCCACGCAGTGAAACCCCTTCCCCACGCACTGAAACCTCTTCCACACACACTGAAATCTCTTCCCCACACACTGAAACCTCATCCCCACACACTGAAACCTCTTCCCCACACACTGAAACCCCTTCCCCGCTAACTGAAACCTCTTCCCCACACATTGAATCCCCTTCACCACACACTGAAACACCTTCCCCACACACTGAAACCTCTTCCCCACACACTGAATCCACTTCCACACAGACAGAAACCCCTTCCCCACACTCTGAAACCTCATCCCCACACATTGAAACCTCATCCGCACACACTGAAACCCCTTCCCCACACACTGAAACCCCTTCCCCACTCACTGAAATCCATCCCCACACACCGAAACCTCTTCCCCACACACTTAAACCCTTTCCCCACACACTGAAACCCATCCCCACACACTGAAACCCCTTCCCCACACACTGAAACACATCCCCACACACTGAAAACCTTGCCACACAATGAAACCTCTTCCCACACACTGAAACCTCTTCGCCACACACTGAAACCTCTTCCCCACACACTGAAACCTCTTCCCCACACAATCAAACACCTTCCCCACGCACTGAAACCCCTTCCACACACACTGTAACCCCTTCCCCGCACACTGAAACCCCTTCCCCACACACTGAATCCCCTTCCACACACACGGAAAACCCTTCCCCACACACTGAAACAGATCCCCACACACTGAAACCTATCCGCTCACACTGAAACCATTCCCCACACAATGAAACCCATCCGCACATACTGAAACCTCTTCCCCACACACTGAAACCCCTTATCCACACACTGAAACCCCTTCCCCACAGACTGAAACATCTTCCCCACACACTGAAACATCTCCGCACAGACTGGAACCCCTTCCCCAGACATTGAAACCCATTTCCACACATTGAAACCTCATGCCCACACACTGAAACCCCTTCCCCACACACTGAAACCCCTTCCCCACACACTGAAACCCATCCCCACACACTGAAACCTCTTCCCCAAACACTGAAACCCCTTCCCCATACACTGAAACCCATCCCCACACACTGAAACACATCCCCACACACTGAAATCCTTCCCCACACACTGAAACCTCTTCCCACACACTGAAACCTCTTCGCCACAGACTGCAACCCTTCCCCACACACTGAAACCTCTTCCCCTCACACTGAAACCTCTTCCCCACACACTGAAAGCACTTCACCGCACACTGAAACCTCTTCCCCACACACTGAAGCCCCTTCACCACACACTGAAACCCCTTCCCCACAAAATGAAACCTCTTCCGCACAGACTGAAACCACTTCTCCACAGACTGAAACCCCTTCCCCACACTCTGAAACCTCTTCCCCACACACTGAAACTTCTTACCCTCACAAAGAAACCACTTCCCCACAAACTGAAACACCTTCCCCAAACACTGAAACCTCTTCCCCACACACTGAAACCCCTTGCCCACAGACTGAAACCCCTTATCCACACACTGAAACACATCCCCACACACTGAAATCTCTTCCACACACACTAAAGCCCCATCGCCACAGACTGAAAACCATCACCACACACTGAAACCTCTTCCCCACACACTGAAATCTCTTCCCCACAGACTGAAACCCTTCCCCACACACTGAAACCTCTTCCCCACAGACTGAAACCCCTTCCCCAGGCACTGAAACCTCTTCCACACAGACTCAAACCTGTTCCCCACACACTGAAAACTCTTCCCCACACACTGAAACCTCTTCCCCAAACACTGAAACTCCTTCCCCACGCACTGAAACCTCTTCCACACACAGTGAAACCTCTTCCCCACACACTGAAACCTCTTCCACACACAATAAAACACCTTCCCCACGCGCTGAAACCCCTTCCACACACACTGTAACCCCTTCCCCGCACACTGAATCCCCTTCCACACACACTGATTCCCCTTCCACACACACGGAAACCCCTTCCCCGCACACTGAAACCCCTTCCCCGCAAACTGAAACCCTTCCCCACACGCTGAAACTCCTTCCACACACACTGAAACCTCTTCCACATGCACTGAAACCCATTCCGCACACACTGAAACACATCCCCACGCACTGAAACCCATCCCCTCACACTGAAACCATTCCACACACAATGAAACCCATCCGCACATACTGAAACCACTTCCCCACACACTAAAACCCCTTATGCACACACTGAAACCCCTTCCCCACAGACTGAAACATCTTCCCCACACACTGAAACCTCTTCCGCACAGACTGTAGCCCCTTCCCCAGACATTGAAACCCATCCAAGGACATTTGGAATACTGCGTACAGTTCTGGTCGCCACATTATCAAAAGGATGTGGATGCTTTGGAGAGGGTGCAGAGGAGGTTCACCAGGATGTTGCCTGGTATGGAGGGCGCTAGCTATGAAGAGAGGTTGAGTAGATTAGGATTATTTTCATTAGAAAGACGGAGGTTGAGGGGGGACCTGATTGAGGTGTACAAAATCATGAGAGGTATAGACAGGGTGGATAGCAAGAAGCTTTTTCCCAGAGTGGGGGTTTCAATTACTAGAGGACACGAGTTCAAAGTGAAAGGGGAAAAGTTTAGGGGGGATATGCGTGGAAAGTTCTTTACGCAGAGGGTGGTGGGCACCTGGAACGCATTGCCAGCGGAGGTGGTAGATGCGGGCACGATGGAGTCTTTTAAGATGTATCTGGACAGATACATGAATGGGCAGGAAGAAAAGAGATACAGAAGCTTAGAAAATAGGCGACATGTTTAGAGAGAGGATCTGGATCGGCGCAGGCTTGGAAGGCCGAAGGGCCTGTTCCTGTGCTGTAATTATCTTTGTTCTTTGTTCTTATCCCCATACTCTGAAACTTCATGCTCACACACTGAAACCCCTTCCCGACACACTGAAACCCCTTCCCCACACACTGAAACCCATCCCCACACACTGAAGCCCCTTCACCACACACTGAAACCCCTTCCCCACAATCTGAAACCTCTTCCCCACAGACTGAAGCCACTTCCCCACAGACTGAAACCCCTTCCCCACACTCTGAAACCCCTTCCCCACTCACTGAAACCCATCCCCTCACACTGAAACCATTCGCCATAAAATGAAACCCATCCGCACATACTGAAACCACTTCCCCACACACTAAAACCCCTTATCCACACACAGAAACCCCTTCCCCACAGACTGAAACATCTTCCCCACACACTGAAAACTCTTCCGCACAGACTGTAGCCCCTTCCCCAGACATTGAAACCCATCCCCACACTCTGAAACTTCATGCCCACCCACTGAAACCCCTTCCCCACACACTGTAACACATTCCCACACACTGAAACACATCCCCACACACTCAAATCCTTCCGCACACACTGAAACCTCCTCCAACACACTGAAACCTCTTCGCCACAGACTGAAACCCTTCCCCACACACTGAAACCTCTTCCCCACACACTGAAACCTCTTCCCCACACACTGAAACCTCTTCCCCGCACAATGAAACCTCCTTCCCACACACTGAAGCCCCTTCACCACACACAGAAACCCCTTCCCCACAATCTGAAACCTCTTCCCCACAGACTGAAACCACTTCCCCACAGACTGAAACCCCTTCCCCACACTCTGAAACCCCTTCCCCACACAATGAAACACATCCCCACACACTGAAACACATCCCCACACACTGAGATCCTTCCCCACACACTGAAACCTCTTCCCACACACTGAAACCTCTTCGCCACAGACTGAAACCCTTCCCCACACACTGAAACCTCTTCCCCACACACTGAAACCTCTTCCCCACACACTGAAACCCCTTCCCCGCACACTGAAACCTCTTTCCCACACACTGAAGCCCCTTCACCACACACTGAAAAACCTTCCCCACAATCTGAAACCTCTTCCCCACAGACTGAATCCACTTCCCCACAGACTGAAACCCCTTCCCCACACTCTGAAACCCCTTCCCCACACACTGAAACCCATCCCCACACACTGAAACACATCCCCACACACTGAAATCCTTCTACACACACTGAGACCTCTTCCCACACACTGAAACCTCTTCGCCACAGACTGAAACCCTTCCCCACACACTGAAACCTCTTCCCCACACACTGGAACCTCTTCCCCACACACTGAAACCCCTTCCCCGCACACTGAAACCATTTTCCCACACACTGAAGCCCCTTCCCCACACTGTGAAACCTCTTCCCCACACACTGAAACCTCTTCCCCACACACTGAAACCCCTTGCCCTTCAGACTGAAACCCCTTAATCACACACTGAAACCCATCCCCACACACTGAAATCTCTTCCGCACACACTAAAACCCCTTCCCCACAGACTCAAACTCCTTCCCCACACACTGAAACACATCCCCACACACTGAAACCTCTTCCCCACACACTGAAACCCCTTCCCCACACACTGAAACCCATCACCACACACTGAAACCCATCCCCACACACTGAAACCTCTTCCCCACACACTGAAACCTCTTCCCCACAGACTGAAACCCTTCCACACACACTGAAACCTCATCCCCACACACTCAAACCTCTTCCCCACACACTGAAACCCCTTCCCCGCACACTGAAACCTCTTCCCCACACATTGAATCCCCTTCACCACACACTGTAACCCCTTCCCCACACACTGAAACCTCTTCCCCACACACTAAATCCACTTCCCCACAGACAGAAACCCCTTCCTCACACTCTGAAACCTCTTCCCCACACATTGAAACCTCATCCGCACACACTGAAACCCCTTCCCCACACACTGAACCCCCTTCCCCACTCACTGAAATCCATCCCCACACACCGAAACCTCTTCCGCACACACTTAAACCCTTTCCCCACACACTGAAACCCATCCCCACACACTGAAACCCCTTCCCCACACACTGAAACACATCCCCACACACTGAAAACCTTGCCACACAATGAAACCTCTTCCCACACACTGAAACCTCTTCGCCACACACTGAAACCTCTTCCCCACACACTGAAACCTCTTCCCCACACAATCAAACACCTTCCCCACGCACTGAAACCCCGTCCACACACACTGTAACCCCTTCCCCGCACACTGAAACCCCTTCCCCACACACTGAATCCCCTTCCACACACACGGAAACCCCTTCCCCACACACTGAAACACATCCCCACACACTGAAACCCATCCGCTCACACTGAAACCATTCCCCACACAATGAAACCCATCCGCACATACTGAAACCTCTTCCCCACACACTGAAACCCCTTCCCCACAGACTGAAACCTCTTCCCCACACACTGAAACATCTTCCGCACAGACTGTAACCCCTTCCCCAGACATTGAAACCCATTCCCACACACTGAAACCTCATGCCCACACACTGAAACCCCTTCCGCACACACTGAAACCCCTTCCCCACACACTGAAACCCATCCCCACACACTGAAACCTCTTCCCCAAACACTGAAACCCCTTCCCCACACACTGAAACCCATCCCCACACAATGAAACACATCCCCACACACTGAAATCCTTCCCCACACACTGAAACCTCTTCCCACACACTGAAACCTCTTCGCCACAGACTGCAACCCTTCCCCACACACTGAAACCTCTTCCCCTCACACTGAAACCTCTTCCCCACACACTGAAAGCACTTCACCGCACACTGAAACCTCTTCCCCACATACTGAAGCCCCTTCACCACACACTGAAACCCCTTCCCCACAAAATGAAACCTCTTCCGCACAGACTGAAACCACTTCTCCACAGACTGAAACCCCTTCCCCACACTCTGAAACCTCTTCCCCACACACTGAAACTTCTTCCCCTCACAAAGAAACCACTTCCCCACAAACTGAAATACCTTCCCCAAACACTGAAACCTCTTCCCCACACACTGAAACCCCTTGCCCACAGACTGAAACCCCTTAACCACACACTGAAACACATCCCCACACACTGAAATCTCTTCCACACCCACTAAAGCCCCATCGCCACAGACTGAAACCCATCACCACACACTGAAACCTCTTCCCCACACACTGAAAGCTCTTCCCCACAGACTGAAACCCTTCCCCACACACTGAAACCTCTTCCCCACAGATTGAAACCCCTTCCCCACGCACTGAAACCTCTTCCACACATACTCAAACCTGTTCCCCACACACTGAAAACTCTTCCCCACACACTGAAACCTCTTCCCCAAACACTGAAACTCCTTCCCCACGCACTGAAACCTCTTCCACACACAGTGAAACCTCTTCCCCACACACTGAAACCTCTTCCACACACAATAAAACACCTTCCCCACGCGCTGAAACCCCTTCCACACACACTGTAACCCCTTCCCCGCACACTGAATCCCCTTCCACACACACTGAATCCCCTTCCACACACACGGAAACCCCTTCCCCGCACACTGAAACCCCTTCCCCGCAAACTGAAACCCTTCCCCACACGCTGAAACTCCTTCCACACACACTGAAACCTCTTCCACATGCACTGAAACCCATTCCACACACACTGAAACACATCCCCACGCACTGAAACCCATCCCCTCACACTGAAACCATTCCACACACAATGAAACCCATCCGCACATACTGAAACCACTTCCCCACACACTAAAACCCCTTATGCACACACTGAAACCCCTTCCCCACAGACTGAAACATCTTCCCCACACACTGAAACCTCTTCCGCACAGACTGTAGCCCCTTCCCCAGACATTGAAACCCATCCAAGGGCATTTGGAATACTGCGTACAGTTCTGGTCGCCACATTATCAAAAGGATGTGGATGCTTTGGAGAGGGTGCAGAGGAGGTTCACCAGGATGTTGCCTGGTATGGAGGGCGCTAGCTATGAAGAGAGGTTGAGTAGATTAGGATTATTTTCATTAGAAAGACGGAGGTTGAGGGGGGACCTGATTGAGGTGTACAAAATCATGAGAGGTATAGACAGGGTGGATAGCAAGAAGCTTTTTCCCAGAGTGGGGGTTTCAATTACAAGAGGACACGAGTTCAAAGTGAAAGGGGAAAAGTTTAGGGGGGATATGCGTGGAAAGTTCTTTACGCAGAGGGTGGTGGGCACCTGGAACGCATTGCCAGCGGAGTTGGTAGATGCGGGCACGATGGAGTCTTTTAAGATGTATCTGGACAGATACATGAATGGGCAGGAAGAAAAGAGATACAGAAGCTTAGAAAATAGGCGACATGTTTAGAGAGAGGATCTGGATCGGCGCAGGCTTGGAGGGCCGAAGGGCCTGTTCCTGTGCTGTAATTATCTTTGTTCTTTGTTCTTTGTTCTTATCCCCATACTCTGAAACTTCATGCCCACACACTGAAACCCCTTCCCCACACACTGAAACCCGTTCCCCACACACTGAAACCCATCCCCACACACTGAAGCCCCTTCACCACACACTGAAACCTCTTCCCCACAATCTGAAACCTCTTCCCCACACACTGAAGCCACTTCCCCACAGACTGAAACCCCTTCCCCACACTCTGAAACCCCTTCCCCACTCACTGAAACCCATCCCCACACACTGAAACACATCCCCACACACTGAAACCCATCCCCTCACACTGAAACCATTCCCCATACAATGAAACCCATCCGCACATACTGAAACCACTTCCCCACACACTAAAACCCCTTATCCACACACAGAAACCCCTTCCCCACAGACTGAAACATCTTCCCCACACACTGAAACCTCTTCCGCACAGACTGTAGCCCCTTCCCCAGACATTGAAACCCATCCCCACACTCTGAAACTTCATGCCCACACACTCAAATCCTTCCCCACACACTGAAACCTCTTCCCACACAATGAAACCTCTTCGCCACAGACTGAAACCCTTCCCCACACACTGAAACCTCTTCCCCACACACTGAAACCTCTTCCCCACACACTGAAACCCCTTCCCCGCACACTGAATCCCCTTCCCCGCAAACTGAAACCCTTCCCCACACGCTGAAACTCCTTCCACACACACTGAAACCTCTTCCACATGCACTGAAACCCATTCCGCTCACACTGAAACACATCCCCACGCACTGAAACCTATCCCCTCACACTGAAACCATTCCACACACAATGAAACCCATCCGCACATACTGAAACCACTTCCTCACACACTAAAACCCCTTATGCACACACTGAAACCCCTTCCCCACAGACTGAAACATCTTCTCCACACACTGAAACCTCTTCCGCACAGACTGTAGCCCCTTCCCCAGACATTGAAACCCATCCAAGGACATTTGGAATACTGCGTACAGTTCTGGTCGCCACATTATCAAAAGGATGTGGATGCTTTGGAGAGGGTGCAGAGGAGGTTCACCAGGATGTTGCCTGGTATGGAGGGCGCGAGCTATGAAGAGAGGTTGAGTAGCTTAGGATTATTTTCATTAGAAAGACGGAGGTTGAGGGGGGACCTGATTGAGGTGTACAAAATCATGAGAGGTATAGACAGGGTGGATAGCAAGAAGCTTTTTCCCAGAGTGGGGGTTTCAATTACTAGAGGACACGAGTTCAAAGTGAAAGGGGAAAAGTTTAGGGGGGATATGCGTGGAAAGTTCTTTACGCAGAGGGTGGTGGGCAACTGGAACGCATTGCCAGCGGAGGTGGTAGATGCGGGCACGATGGAGTCTTTTAAGATGTATCTGGACAGATACATGAATGGGCAGGAAGAAAAGAGATACAGAAGCTTAGAAAATAGGCGACATGTTTAGAGAGAGGATCTGGATCGGCGCAGGCTTGGAGGGCCGAAGGGCCTGTTCCTGTGCTGTAATTATCTTTGTTCTTTGTTCTTTGTTCTTATCCCCATACTCTGAAACTTCATGCCCACACACTGAAACCCCTTCCCCACACACTGAAACCCCTTCCCCACACACTGAAACCCATCCCCACACACTGAAGCCCCTTCACCACACACTGAAACCCCTTCCCCACAATCTGAAACCTCTTCTCCACAGACTGAAGCCAATTCCCCACAGACTGAAACCCCTTCCCCACACTCTGAAACCCCTTCCCCACACACTGAAACCCTTCCCCACACACTGAAACACATCCCCACACACTGAAACCAATCCCCTCACACTGAAACCATTCCCCATACAATGAAACCCATCCGCACATACTGAAACCACTTCCCCACACACTAAAACCCCTTATCCACACACAGAAACCCCTTCCCCACAGACTGAAACATCTTCCCCACACACTGTAGCCCCTTCCCCAGACATTGAAACCCATCCCCACACTCTGAAACTTCATGCCCACCCACTGAAACCCCTTCCCCACATACTGTAACCCGTTCCCACACACTGAAACACATCCCCACACACTCAAATCCTTCCCCACACACTGAAACCTCTTCCCACACACTGAAACCTCTTCGCCACAGACTGAAACCCTTCCCCACACACTGAAACCTCTTCCCCACACACTGAAACCTCTTCCCCACACACTGAAACCCCTTCCCCGCACACTGAAACCTCCTTCCCACACACTGAAGCCCCTTCATCACACACAGAAACCCCTTCCACACAATCTGAAACCTCTTCCCCACAGACTGAAACCACTTCCCCACAAACTGAAATACCTTCCCCAAACACTGAAACCTCTTCCCCACACACTGAAACCCCTTGCCCACAGACTGAAACCCCTTAACCACACACTGAAACACATCCCCACACACTGAAATCTCTTCCACACACACTAAAGCCCCATCGCCACAGACTGAAACCCATCACCACACACTGAAACCTCTTCCCCACACACTGAAAGCTCTTCCCCACAGACTGAAACCCTTCCCCACACACTGAAACCTCTTCCCCACAGATTGAAACCCCTTCCCCACGCACTGAAACCTCTTCCACACATACTCAAACCTGTTCCCCACACACTGAAAACTCTTCCCCACACACTGAAACCTCTTCCCCAAACACTGAAACTCCTTCCCCACGCACTGAAACCTCTTCCACACACAGTGAAACCTCTTCCCCACACACTGAAACCTCTTCCACACACAATAAAACACCTTCCCCACGCGCTGAAACCCCTTCCACACACACTGTAACCCCTTCCCCGCACACTGAATCCCCTTCCACACACACTGAATCCCCTTCCACACACACGGAAACCCCTTCCCCGCACACTGAAACCCCTTCCCCGCAAACTGAAACCCTTCCCCACACGCTGAAACTACTTCCACACACACTGAAACCTCTTCCACATGCACTGAAACCCATTCCACACACACTGAAACACATCCCCACGCACTGAAACCCATCCCCTCACACTGAAACCATTCCACACACAATGAAATCCATCCGCACATACTGAAACCACTTCCCCACACACTAAAACCCCTTATGCACACACTGAAACCCCTTCCCCACAGACTGAAACATCTTCCCCACACACTGAAACCTCTTCCGCACAGACTGTAGCCCCTTCCCCAGACATTGAAACCCATCCAAGGGCATTTGGAATACTGCGTACAGTTCTGGTCGCCACATTATCAAAAGGATGTGGATGCTTTGGAGAGGGTGCAGAGGAGGTTCACCAGGATGTTGCCTGGTATGGAGGGCGCTAGCTATGAAGAGAGGTTGAGTAGATTAGGATTATTTTCATTAGAAAGACGGAGGTTGAGGGGGGACCTGATTGAGGTGTACAAAATCATGAGAGGTATAGACAGGGTGGATAGCAAGAAGCTTTTTCCCAGAGTGGGGGTTTCAATTACAAGAGGACACGAGTTCAAAGTGAAAGGGGAAAAGTTTAGGGGGGATATGCGTGGAAAGTTCTTTACGCAGAGGGTGGTGGGCACCTGGAACGCATTGCCAGCGGAGGTGGTAGATGCGGGCACGATGGAGTCTTTTAAGATGTATCTGGACAGATACATGAATGGGCAGGAAGAAAAGAGATACAGAAGCTTAGAAAATAGGCGACATGTTTAGAGAGAGGATCTGGATCGGCGCAGGCTTGGAGGGCCGAAGGGCCTGTTCCTGTGCTGTAATTATCTTTGTTCTTTGTTCTTTGTTCTTATCCCCATACTCTGAAACTTCATGCCCACACACTGAAACCCCTTCCCCACACACTGAAACCCCTTCCCCACACACTGAAACCCATCCCCACACACTGAAGCCCCTTCACCACACACTGAAACCTCTTCCCCACAATCTGAAACCTCTTCCCCACACACTGAAGCCACTTCCCCACAGACTGAAACCCCTTCCCCACACTCTGAAACCCCTTCCCCACTCACTGAAACCCATCCCCACACACTGAAACACATCCCCACACACTGAAACCCATCCCCTCACACTGAAACCATTCCCCATACAATGAAACCCATCCGCACATACTGAAACCACTTCCCCACACACTAAAACCCCTTATCCACACACAGAAACCCCTTCCCCACAGACTGAAACATCTTCCCCACACACTGAAACCTCTTCCGCACAGACTGTAGCCCCTTCCCCAGACATTGAAACCCATCCCCACACTCTGAAACTTCATGCCCACCCACTGAAACCCCTTCCCCACACACTGTAACCCATTCCCACACACTGAAACACATCCCCACACACTCAAATCCTTCCCCACACACTGAAACCTCTTCCCACACAATGAAACCTCTTCGCCACAGACTGAAACCCTTCCCCACACACTGAAACCTCTTCCCCACACACTGAAACCTCTTCCCCACACACTGAAACCCCTTCCCCGCACACTGAATCCCCTTCCCCGCAAACTGAAACCCTTCCCCACACGCTGAAACTCATTCCACACACACTGAAACCTCTTCCACATGCACTGAAACCCATTCCGCTCACACTGAAACACATCCCCACGCACTGAAACCTATCCCCTCACACTGAAACCATTCCACACACAATGAAACCCATCCGCACATACTGAAACCACTTCCCCACACACTAAAACCCCTTATGCACACACTGAAACCCCTTCCCCACAGACTGAAACATCTTCCCCACACACTGAAACCTCTTCCGCACAGACTGTAGCCCCTTCCCCAGACATTGAAACCCATCCAAGGACATTTGGAATACTGCGTACAGTTCTGGTCGCCACATTATCAAAAGGATGTGGATGCTTTGGAGAGGGTGCAGAGGAGGTTCACCAGGATGTTGCCTGGTATGCAGGGCGCGAGCTATGAAGAGAGTTTGAGTAGATTAGGATTATTTTCATTAGAAAGACGGAGGTTGAGGGGGGACCTGATTGAGGTGTACAAAATCATGAGAGGTATAGACAGGGTGGATAGCAAGAAGCTTTTTCCCAGAGTGGGGGTTTCAATTACTAGAGGACACGAGTTCAAAGTGAAAGGGGAAAAGTTTAGGGGGGATATGCGTGGAAAGTTCTTTACGCAGAGGGTGGTGGGCAACTGGAACGCATTGCCAGCGGAGGTGGTAGATGCGGGCACGATGGAGTCTTTTAAGATGTATCTGGACAGATACATGAATGGGCAGGAAGAAAAGAGATACAGAAGCTTAGACAATAGGCGACATGTTTAGAGAGAGGATCTGGATCGGCGCAGGCTTGGAGGGCCGAAGGGCCTGTTCCTGTGCTGTAATTATCTTTGTTCTTTGTTCTTTGTTCTTATCCCCATACTCTGAAACTTCATGCCCACACACTGAAACCCCTTCCCCACACACTGAAACCCCTTCCCCACACACTGAAACCCATCCCCACACACTGAAGCCCCTTCACCACACACTGAAACCCCTTCCCCACAATCTGAAACCTCTTCTCCACAGACTGAAGCCAATTCCCCACAGACTGAAACCCCTTCCCCACACTCTGAAACCCCTTCCCCACACACTGAAACCCTTCCCCACACACTGAAACACATCCCCACACACTGAAACCAATCCCCTCACACTGAAACCATTCCCCATACAATGAAACCCATCTGCACATACTGAAACCACTTCCCCACACACTAAAACCCCTTATCCACACACAGAAACCCCTTCCCCACAGACTGAAACATCTTCCCCACACACTGTAGCCCCTTCCCCAGACATTGAAACCCATCCCCACACTCTGAAACTTCATGCCCACCCACTGAAACCCCTTCCCCACATACTGTAACCCATTCCCACACACTGAAACACATCCCCACACACTCAAATCCTTCCCCACACACTGAAACCTCTTCCCACACACTGAAACCTCTTCGCCACAGACTGAAACCCTTCCCCACACACTGAAACCTCTTCCCCACACACTGAAACCTCTTCCCCACACACTGAAACCCCTTCCCCGCACACTGAAACCTCCTTCCCACACACTGAAGCCCCTTCATCACACACAGAAACCCCTTCCACACAATCTGAAACCTCTTCCCCACAGACTGAAACCACTTCCCCACAGACTGAAACCCCTTACCCACACTCTGAAACCCCTTCCCCACACACTGAAACACATCCCCACACACTGAAATCCTTCCCCACACACTGAAACCTCTTCCCACACACTGAAACCTCTTCGCCACAGACTGAAACCCTTCCCCACACACTGAAACATCTTCCCCACACACTGAAACCTCTTCCCCACACACTGAAACCCCTTCCCCGCACACTGAAACCTCCTTCCCACACACTGAAGCCCCTTCACCACACACTGAAACCCCTTCCCCACAATCTGAAACCTCTTCCCCACAGACTGAATCCACTTCCCCACAGACTGAAAACCCTTCCCCACACTCTGAAACCCCTTCCCCACACACTGAAACCCATCCCCACACACTGAAACACATCCCCACACACTGAAACCCATCTCCACACACTGAAACCTCTTCCCACACACTGAAACCTCTTCGCCACAGACTGAAACCCTTCCCTACACACTGAAACCTCTTCCCCACACACTGAACCCTCTTCCCCACACACTGAAACCCCTTCCCCGCACACTGAAACCATTTTCCCACACACTGAAGCCCCTTCCCCACACTCTGAAACCTCTTCCCCACACACTGAAACCACTTCCCCACACACTGAAACCCCTTGCCCTTCAGACTGAAGCCCCTTAACCACACACTGAAACCCATCCCCACACACTGAAATCTCTTCCACACACACTAAAACCTCTTCCCCACAGACTCAAACTCCTTCCCCACACACTGAAACACATCCCCACACACTGAAACCTCTTCCCCACACACTGAAACCCCTTCCCCACACACTGAAACCCATCGCCACACACTGAAACCCATCCCCACACACTGAAACCTCTTCCCCACACACTGAAACCTCTTCCCCACACACTGAAACCCTTCCCCACACACTGAAACCTCTTCCCCACAGACTGTAACCCCTTCCCCACGCACTGAAACCTCTTCCACACATAGTGAAACCTCTTCCCCACACACTGAAACCTCTTCCCCACACACTGAAACCTCTTCCCCAAACACTGACACTCCTTCCCCACGCACTGAAACCTCTTCCACACACACTGAAACCTCTTCCCCACACACTGAAACCTCTTCCCCACACGCTGAAACTTCTTCCACACGCACTGAAACCCATCACCACACACTGAAACCCCTTCCACACACACTGAAACATCTTACACAAACACTGAAACCCCTTCCCCACGCCCTGAATCGTCTTCCACACACACTGTTACCCCTTCCCCGCACACTGAAACCCATCCCCTCACACTGAAACCATTCCCCACACAATGAAACCCATCCCCACACAATGAAACCTCTTCCCCACACACTGAAACCTCTCCCCCACACGCTGAAACCCCTACCCCACACGCTGAAACACCTTCCACACACACTGAAACCCATTCCTCACACAATGAAATCCATCCCCGCACTCTGAAACCTCTTCGCCACACACTGAAACCCATCCCCACACACTGAAACCTCTTCCGCGCAGACTGAAACCTCTTCCCCACACACTGAAACCTCTTCCCCACACACATAAACCCTTCCCCACACGCTGAAACCCCTTCTCCACGCGCTGAAACCCCTTCCACACACTTTGAAACCCCTTCCACACTTACTGAAACCTCTTCCACACACACTGAAACCCCTTCCCCACACGCTGAAACCCCTTCCACACTCACTGAAACCCCTTCCCCACACACTGAAACCCTTCCCCACACACGAACACCCTTCTCCACGCACTGAAACCTCTCCCCACACACTGAAACATCTTTCACAAACACTGAAACACATCCCCACACACTGAAACCTGTTCCCCACAAACTGAAGCCCCTTCCACACACACTGAAAAACCTTCCACACACACTTAAACCTCTTCCACACACACTGAAACCACTTCCGCACACACTGATAGCTCTTCCCCACACATTGAAACCCTTCCCCAAACACTGAAACCTCTTCCGCATACAGTGAAACCCCTTCCCCACACACAGAAACCCCTTCCCCACACACTGAAACCTCTTCCCCACACACTGAAACCCGTTCCCCACAGACTCAAACCACTTCCCCACACATTGAAACCACTTCCCCACACTCTGAAACCTCTTCCCCACACACAGATACCCCTTATCTACACACTGAAACCCCTTCCCCACACACTGAAACCTCTTCCCCACACACTGAAACCTCTTCCCCACAGACTGAAACCCCTTCCCCACACACTGAAACCCATCCCCACACACTGAAACCTCATCCACACACACTGAAACGCATTCCCCACACGCTGAAACCCCTTCCACACACACTGAAATCCGTCCCCACACGCTGAAATTCCTTCCACACACACTGAAACCTCTTCCACATGCACTGAAACCCATTCCGCAGACACTGAAACACATCCCCACACACTGAAACCCATCCCCTCACACTGAAACCATTCCCCACACAATGAAACCCATCCGCACATACTGAAACCACTTCCCCACACACTAAAACCCCTTATCCACACACTGAAACCCCTTCCCCACAGACTGAAACATCTTCCCCACCAACTGAAACCTTTTCCACACAGACTGTAGCCCCTTCCCCAGACATTGAAACACATCCCCACACTCTGAAACTTCATGCCCACACACTGAAACCCCTTCCCCACACACTTAAACTCCTGCCCCACACACTGAAACCCATCCTCACACACTGAAACACATCCCCACACACTGAAATCCTTCCCCACACACTGAAACCTCTTCACACACACTGAAACCTCTTGGCCACAGACTGAAACCCTTCCCCACACACTGAAACCTCTTCCCCACACACTGAAACCTCTTCCCCACACACTGAAACCCCTTCCCCGCACATTGAAACCATTTTCCCACACACTGAAGCCCCTTCCCCACACTCAGAAACCTCTTCCCCACACACTGAATCCTCTTCCCCACACACTGAAACCTCTTCCCCAAACACTGAAACTCCTTCCCCACGCACTGAAACCTCTTCCACACACACTGAAACCTCTTCCCTACACAATGAAACCTCTTCCCCACACGCTCAAACTTCTTCCACACGCACTGAAACCCATCCCCACACACTGAAACCTCTTCCCCACAAACTGAAACCTCATCCCCACACACTGAAACCCCTTCCCCACACACTGAAACCCATCGCCACACACTGAAACCCATCCCCACACACTGTAACCTCTTCCCCACACACTGAAACCTCTTCCCCACAGACTGAAACCCTTCCCCACACACTGAAACCTCTTCCCCACACACTGAAACCCCTTCCCCATGCACTGAAACCTCTTCCACACATACTGAAACATCTTACCCACACACTGAAACCTCTTCCCCACACACTGAAACCTCTTCCCCAAACACTGCAACTCCATCCCCACGCACTGAAACCTCTTCCACACACACTGAAACCTCTTCCCCACACACTGAGACCTCTTCCCCACACGCTGAAACTTCTTCCACACGCACTGAAACCAATCCCCACACACTGAAACCCCTTCCACACACACTGAAACCTCTTACACAAACACTGAAACCCCTTCCCCACGCACTGAATCGTCTTCCACACACACTGTTACCCCTTCCCCGCACACTGAAACCCATCCCCTCACACTGAAACCATTCCCCACACAATGAAACCCATCCCCACACACTGAAACCTCTTCCCCACACACTGAAACCTCTTCCCCACACGCTGAAACCCCTACCCCACACGCTGAAACACCTTCCACACACACTGAAACCCATTCCTCACACACTGAAATCCATCCCCGCAGACTGAAACCTCTTCCCCGCAGACTGAAACCTCTTCCCCACACACTGAAACCTCTTCCCCACGCACATAAACCCTTCCCCACACGCTGAAACCCCTTCATCACACGCTGAAACCCCTTCCACACACTGTGAAACCCCTTCCACACTTACTGAAACCTCTTCCACACACACTGAAACCCCTTCCCCACACGCTGTAACCCCTTCCACACTCACTGAAACCCCTTCCCCACACACTGAACCCCTTCCCCACACACGAAAACCATTCTCCACGCACTGAAACCTCTTCCCCACACACTGAAACATCTTTCACAAACACTGAAACACATCCCCACACACTGAAACCTGTTCCCCACAAACTGAAGCCCCATCCACACACACTGAAAAACCTTCCACACACACTTAAACCTCTTCCACACACACTGAAACCACTTCCGCACACACTGATAGCTCTTCCCCACACATTGAAACCCTTCCCCAAACACTGAAACCTCTTCCGCATACAGTGAAACCCCTTCCCCACACACAGAAACCCCTTCCCCACACACTGAAACCTCTTCCCCACACACTGAAACCCGTTCCCCACAGACTCAAACCACTTCCCCACACATTGAAACCACTTCCCCACACACTGAAACCTCTTCCCCACACACAGATACCCCTTATCTACACACTGAAACCCCTTCCCCACACACTGAAACCTCTTCCCCACACACTGAAACCTCTTCCCCACAGACTGAAACCCCTTCCCCACACACTGAAACCTATCCCCACACACTGAAACCTCATCCACACACACTGAAACGCATTCCCCACACGCTGAAACCCCTTCCACACACACTGAAATCCGTCCCCACACGCTGAAACTCCTTCCACACACACTGAAACCTCTTCCACATGCACTGAAACCCATTCCGCAGACACTGAAACACATCCCCACACACTGAAACCCATCCCCTCACACTGAAACCATTCCCCACACAATGAAACCCATCCGCACATACTGAAACCACTTCCCCACACACTAAAACCCCTTATCCACACACTGAAACCCCTTCCCCACAGACTGAAACATCTTCCCCACCAACTGAAACCTTTTCCGCACAGACTGTAGCCCCTTCCCCAGACATTGAAACACATCCCCACACTCTGAAACTTCATGCCCACACACTGAAACGCCTTCCCCACACACTTAAACTCCTTCCCCACACACTGAAACCCATCCTCACACACTGAAACACATCCCCACACACTGAAATCCTTCCCCACACACTGAAACCTCTTCACACACACTGAAACCTCCTCGCCACAGACTGAAACCCTTCCCCACACACTGAAACCTCTTCCCCACACACTGAAACCCCTTCCCCACGCACTGAAACATCTTCCACACACACTGAAACCTCTTCCCCACACTCTGAAACCTCTTCCCCACACACTGAAACCTCTTCCCCACACACTGAAACCTCTTCCCCACACACTGAAACCCCTTCCCCGCACACAGAAACCTCTTCCACACACACTGAATCCACTTCACCACACACTGAAACCTCTTCCCCACAGACTGAAACCCCTTCCCCACACACTGAAACCCATCCCCACACACTGAAACCTCATCCACACACACTGAAACCCATTCCCCACACGCTGAAACCCCTTCCCCACACACTGAAATCCGTCCCAACACACCAAAACCTCTTCCCAACACACTGAAACCCATTCCCCACACACTGAAACCCATCCCCACACACTGAAACCCCATCCCCACGCACTGAAACCCATCCCCACTAACTGAAAACCTTGCCACACACTGAAACCTCTTCCCACACACTGAAACCTCTTCGCCACAGACTGAAACCATTCCCCACACACTGAAACCTCTTCCCCACACACTGAAACCCCTTACCCACGCACTGAAACATCTTCCACACTCACTGAAACCTCTTCCCCACACTCTGAAACCTCTTCCCCACACACTGAAACCTCTTCCCCACACACTGAAACCTCTTCCCCACACACTGAAACCCCTTCCCCGCACACAGAATCCACTTCCCCACACACTGAATCCACTTCACCACACAATGTAACCCCTTCCCCACACACTGAAACCTCTTCCCCACACACTGAAACCTCTTCCGCACAGACTGTAGCCCCTTCCCCAGACATTGAAACCCATCCCCACACTCTGAAACTTCATGCCCACACACTGAAACCCCTTCCCCACACACTGAAACCCCTTCCCCACACACTGAAACCCATCCCCACACACTGAAACCTCTTCCCCACACACTGAAACCCCTTCCCCACACACTGAAACCCATCCCCACTCACTGAAACACATCCCCACACACTGAAATCCTTCCCCACACACTGAAACCTCTTCCCACAGACTGAAACCCTTCCCCACACACTGAAACCTCTTCCCCACACACTGAAACCTCTTCCCCACACACTGAAACCCCTTCCCCGCAAACTGAAACCTCTTTCCCACACACTGAAGCCCGTTCACCACACACTGAAACCCCTTCCCCACAATTTGAAACCTCTTCCCCACAGACTGAAACCACTTCCCCACAGACTGAAACCCCTTCCCCACACTCTGAAACCCCTTCCCCACACACTGAAAACCATCCCCACACACTGAAACACATCCCCACTCACTGAAATCCTTCCCCACACACTGAAACCTCTTCCCACACACTGAAACCTCTTCGCCACAGACTGAAACCCTTCCCCACACACTGAAACCTCTTCCCCGCACACTGAAACCTCTTCCCCACGCACGAAAACCCTTCCCCGCACACTGAAACCTCTTTCCCACACACTGAAGCCCCTTCACCACACACTGAAACCCCTTCCCCACATTATGAAACCTCTTCCCCACAGACTGAAACCACATCCCCACAGACTGAAACATCTTCCAAACACTCTGAAACCCCTTCCCCACACACTGAAACCCATCCCCACACAATGGAACACATCCCCACACACTGGAATCCTTCCCCACACACTGAAACCTCTTCACACACACTGAAACCTCTTCGCCACAGACTGAAACCCTTCCCCACACACTGAAACCTCTTCCCCACACACTGAAACCTCTTCCCCACACACTGAAACCCCTTCCCCGCACACTGAAACCATTTTCCCACACACTGAAGCCCCTTCCCCACACTCAGAAACCTCTTCCCCACACACTGAAACCTTTTCCCCACACACTGAAACCTCTTCCCCAACCACTGAAACTCCTTCCCCACGCACTGAAACCTCTTCCACACACACTGAAACCTCTTCCCCACACACTGAAACCTCTTCCCCACACGCTGAAACTTCTTCCACACGCACTGAAACCCATCACCACACTCTGAAACCCCTTCCACACACACTGAAACCTCTTACACAAACACTGAAACCCCTTCCCACGCACTGAATCGTCTTCCACACACACTGTCACCCCTTCCCCGCACACTGAAACCCATCCCCTCACACTGAAACCATTCCCCACACAATGAAACCCATCCCCACACACTGAAACCTCTTACCCACACACTGAAACCTCTTCCCCACACGCTGAAACCCCTACCCCACACGCTGAAACACCTTCCACACACACTGAAACCCATTCCCCACACACTGAAATCCATCCCCGCAGACTGAAACCTCTTCCCCGCAGACTGAAACCTCTTCCCCACACACTGAAACCTCTTCCCCACACACATAAACCCTTCCCCACACGCTGAAACCCCTTATCCACAAGCTGAAACCGCTTCCACACACTGTGAAACCCCTTCCACACTTACTGAAACCTCTTCCACACACACTGAAACCCCTTCCCCACACGCTGAAACCCCTTCCACACTCACTGAAACCCCTTCCCCACTCACTGAAACTCTTCCCCACACACGAAAACCCTTCTCCTCGCACTGAAACCTCTTCCCCACACACTGAAACATCTTTCACAAACACTGAAACCCATCCCCACACACTGAAACCTGTTCCCCACACACTGAAGCCCCTTCCACACACACTGAAACACCTTCCACACACACTTAAACCTCTTCCACACACACTGAAACCCCTTCCGCACACACTGATAGCTGTACCCCACACACTGAAACCCTTCCCCACACACTGAAACCTCTTCCGCATACACTGAAACTCCTTCCCCACACACAGAAACCACTTCCCCACACACTGAAACCAGTTCCCCATACACTGAAACCTCTTCCCCACACACTGAAACCTCTTCCCCACAGACTGAAACCCCTTCCACCACACACTGAAACCCATCCCCACACACTGAAACGTCATCCACACACACTGAAACCCATTCCCCACACGCTGAAACCCCTTCCCCACACACTGAAATCCGTCCCAACACACCAAAACCTCTTCCCCACACGCTGAAACCAATTCCCCACGCACTGAAACCCATCCCCACTCACTGAAAACCTTGCCACACACTGAAACCTCTTCCCACACACTGAAACCTCTTCGCCACAGACTGAAACCCTTCCCCACACACTGAAACCTCTTCCCCACACACTGAAACCCCTTCCCCACGCACTGAAACATCTTCCACACACACTGAAACCTCTTCCCCACACTCTGAAACCTCTTCCCCACACACTGAAACCTCTTCCCCACACACTGAAACCTCTTCCCCACACACTGAAACCCCTTCCCCGCACACAGAATCCACTTCCCCACACACTGAATCCACTTCACCACACAATGTAACCCCTTCCCCACACACTGAAACCTCTTCCCCACACACTGAAACCTCTTCCGCACAGACTGTAGCCCCTTCCCCAGGCATTGAAACCCATCCCCACACTCTGAAACTTCATGCCCACACACTGAAACCCCTTCCCCACACACTGAAACCCCTTCCCCACTCACTGAAACCCATCCCCACACACTGAAACCTCTTCCCCACACACTGAAACCCCTTCCCCACACACTGAAACCCATCCCCACTCACTGAAACACATCCCCACACACTGAAATCCTTCCCCACACACTGAAACCTCTTCCCACACACTGAAACCTCTTCGCCACAGACTGAAACCCTTCCCCACACACTGAAACCTCTTCCCCACACACTGAAACCTCTTCCCCACACACTGAAACCCCTTCCCCGCAAACTGAAACCTCTTTCCCACACACTGAAGCCCGTTCACCACACACTGAAACCCCTTCCCCACAATTTGAAACCTCTTCCCCACAGACTGAAACCACTTCCCCACAGACTGAAACCCCTTCCCCACACTCTGAAACCCCTTCCCCACACACTGAAAACCATCCCCACACACTGAAACACATCCCCACTCACTGAAATCCTTCCCCACACACTGAAACCTCTTCCCACACACTGAAACCTCTTCGCCACAGACTGAAACCCTTCCCCACACACTGAAACCTCTTCCCCGCACACTGAAACCTCTTCCCCACGCACGAAAACCCTTCCCCGCACACTGAAACCTCCTTCCCACACACTGAAGCCCCTTCACCACACACTGAAACCCCTTCCCCACATTCTGAAACCTCTTCCCCACAGACTGAAACCACATCCCCACAGACTGAAACATCTTCCAAACACTCTGAAACCCCTTCCCCACACACTGAAACCCATCCCCACACAATGGAACACATCCCCACACACTGGAATCCTTCCCCACACACTGAAACCTCTTCACACACACTGAAACCTCTTCGCCACAGACTGAAACCCTTCCCCACACACTGAAACCTCTTCCCCACACACTGAAACCTCTTCCCCACACACTGAAACCCCTTCCCCGCACACTGAAACCATTTTCCCACACACTGAAGCCCCTTCCCCACACTCAGAAACCTCTTCCCCACACACTGAAACCTCTTCCCCACACACTGAAACCTCTTCCCCAAACACTGAAACTCCTTCCCCACGCACTGAAACCTCTTCCACACACACTGAAACCTCTTCCCCACACACTGAAACCTCTTCCCCACACGCTGAAACTTCTTCCACACGCACTGAAACCCATCACCACACACTGAAACCCCTTCCCCACGCACTGAATCGTCTTCCACACACACTGTTACCCCTTCCCCGCACACTGAAACCCATCCCCTCACACTGAAACCATTCCCCACACAATGAAACCCATCCCCACACACTGAAACCTCATCCCCACACGCTGAAACCCCTACCCCACACGCTGAAACACCTTCCACACACACTGAAACCCATTCCCCACACACTGAAATCCATCCCCGCAGACTGAAACCTCTTCCCCGCAGACTGAAACCTCTTCCCCACACACTGAAACCTCTTCCCACAGACTGAAGCCGCTTCCCCACACTCTGAAACCTCTTCCTCACACACTGAAAACTCTTCCCCACTCACTGAAACCACTTCCCCGCACACTGAAACCTCATCCCCACACACCGAAACCCATCCGCACACACTGAAACCCCTTCCCCACACACTGAAACCCATCCCCACACACTGAAAACCTTCCCCACACACTGAAACCCCTTCCCACGCACGGAAACCTCTTCGCCACAGACTGAAACCACTTCCCCACAAACTGAAACCTCTTCCCCACACACAGAAACCCCTTCCCCACGCGCTGAAACCTCTTCCACACACACTGAAACCTCTTCCCCAAACACTGAAACCTCTTCCCCACACACTGAAACCTCATCCCCAAACACTGAAACCCCTTCCCCGCACACTGAAACCTCTTCCCCACACACTGAAACCTCTTCCCCACACACTGAAACCCCTTCCCCGCACACTGAAACCTCTTCCCCAAACACTGAATCCAATCCACTACACAATGAAACCCCTTCCCCACACACTGAAACCTCTTCCCCACATACTGAAACCCCTTCCCCGCACTCTGAAACCCCTTCCCCACACACTGAAACCCATCCCCACACTCTGAAACCTCTTCCCCACACGCTGAAACACCTTCCCCATACGCTGAAACACCTTCCCCACACACTGAAACCCATCCCCACACACTGAAAGCCATCCTCACACATTGAAACGTCATCCCCACACACTGAAACAACTTCCCTACACACGGAAACCACTTCCCCACACACTGAAACCCATCCCCACAAACTGAAACCGCTTCCCCACACACTGAAACCCCTTGCCCACAAACTGAAAATCTTCCCCACTCACTGAAACACTTCCTCAGACACTGAAACCTCTTCCCCGCACCCTGAAACCTCTTCCCCACACACTGCAACCTCTTTGCCACAGACTGAAACCCTTCCCCACACATTGAAGCCTCTTCCCCACACACTGAAACCTCTTCCCCAAACACTGAAACTTCTTCCCCACACACTGAAACCTCTTCCCCAGACACTGAAACCCCTTCCCCGCACACTGAAACCTCTTCCCCACACACTGAATCCCCTTCACCACACACTGAAAACCCTTAACCACACACTGAAACCTCTTCCCCACACACTGAAACCCCTTCCCCGCATACTGAAACCTCTTCCCCACACACTGAATCCCCTTCACTACACACTGAAACCCCTTCCCCACACACTGAAACCTCTTCCCCACATACTGAAACCCCTTCCCCGCACTCTGAAACCCCTTCCCCACAAACTGAAACCCATCCCCACTCACTGAAACCTCTTCCCCACACGCTGAAACACCTTCCCCACACACTGAAACCCATCCCCACACACTGAAAGCCATCCTCACACACTGAAACGTCATCCCCACACACTGAAACAACTTCCCTACACACGGAAACCACTTCTCCACACACTGAAACCCATGCCCACAAACTGAAACCGCTTCCCCACACACTGCAACCCCTTGCCCACAAACTGAAAATCTTCCCCACTCACTGAAACACTTCCTCAGACACTGAAACCTCTTCCCCACACCCTGAAACCTCTTCCCCACACACTGCAACCTCTTTGCCACAGACTGAAACCCTTCCCCACACACTGAAGCCTCTTCCCCACACACTGAAACCTCTTCCCCAAACACTGAAACCTCTTCCCCACACACTGAAACCTCTTCCCCAGACACTGAAACCCCTTCCCCGCACACTAAAACATCTTCCCCATACACTGAATCCCCTTCACCACACACTGAAACCCCTTACCCACACACTGAATCCTCTTCCCCACACACTGAAACACCTTCCCCGCATACTGAAACCTCTTCCCCACACAGTGAATCCCCTTCACCACACACTGAAACCCCTTCCGCACAGACTGAAACCCCTTCCCCACGCACTGAAACCCATCCACACACACTGAAACCTCTTCGCCAGAGACTGAAACCCTTCCCCACACAATGAAGCCTCTTCCCCACACACTAAAACCTCTTTCCCAAACACTGAAACCTCTGCCCCACACACTGAAACCTCTTCCCCACACACTGAAACCCATTCCCCGCACACTGAAACCACTTCCCCACACACTGAATCCCCTTCACCACACACTTAAACCCCTTCCCCACACACTGAAACCTCTTCCCCACGCACTGAAACCACGTCCCCGCACACTGAAACCTCTTCCCCACACACTGAATCCCCTTCACCACACACTGAAACCCCTTCCCCACAGACTGAAACCCATTCCCCACGCACTGAAACCCATCCCCACACACTGAAACCCATCCCCACACACTGTAATCTCTTCCCCACACACTGAAACCCCTTCCTCACACACTGAAACCCCTTCCCCACGCACTGAAACCCATCCCAACACACTGGAACCTCTTCCCCAGACACTGAAACCCCTTCCCCACACACTGAAACCCATTCCCACACACTGAAACCCATCCCCACACACTGAAACCTCTTCCCCACACACTGAGAGCTCTTCCCCAAAGACTGAAACCCTTCCCCACATACAGAAACCTCTTCCCCACGCACTGAAACCCCTTCCCCACGCACTGAAACCTCTTCCACACACACTGAAACCTCTTCCCCACACTCTGAAACCTCTTCCCCACACACTGAAGCTCCTTCCCCACACGCTGAAACTTCTTCCACACCCACTGAAACCCATCCCCACACACTGAAACCTCTTTGCCACAGACTGAAACCCTTCCCCACAAACTGAAACCTCTTCCCCACACACTGAAACCGCTTCCCCACACACTGAAACCCCTTCCCCGCACACTGAAACCTCTTTCCCACACACTGTACCCCCTTCCACACACACTGAAAACTCTTCCACATACACTGAAACCCAATCCCCACACACTGAAACCCCTTACCCACACACTGAAACCTCTTCCCCACACACTGAAACACCTTCCCCGCATACTGAAACCTCTTCCCCACACAGTGAATCCCCTTCACCACACACTGAAACCCCTTCCGCACAGACTGAAACCCCTTCCCCACGCACTGAAACCCATCCACACAGACTGAAACCTCTTCGCCAGAGACTGAAACCCTTCCCCACACACTGAAGCCTCTTCCCCACACACTAAAACCTCTTTCCCAAACACTGAAACCTCTGCCCCACACACTGAAACCTCTTCCCCACACACTGAAACCCATTCCCCGCACACTGAAACCTCTTCCCCACACACTGAATCCCCTTAACCACACACTTAAACCCCTTCCCCACACACTGAAACCTCTTCCCCACACACTGAAACCACGTCCCCGCACACTGAAACCTCTTCCCCACACACTGAATCCCCTTCACCACACACTGAAACCCCTTCCCCACAGACAGAAACCCATTCCCCACGCACTGAAACCCATCCCCACACACTGAAACCCATCCCCACACACTGTAATCTCTTCCCCACACACTGAAACCCCTTCCTCACACACTGAAACCCCTTCCCCACGCACTGAAACCCATCCCAACACACTGGAACCTCTTCCCCAGACACTGAAACCCCTTCCCCAAACACTGAAACCCATCCCCACACACTGAAACCCATCCCCACACACTGAAACCTCTTCCCCACACACTGAGAGCTCTTCCCCAAAGACTGAAGCCCTTCCCCACATACAGAAACTTCTTCCCCACGCACTGAAACCCCTTCCCCACGCACTGAAACCTCTTCCACACACACTGAAACCTCTTCCCCACACTCTGAAACCTCTTCCCCACACACTGAAGCTCCTTCCCCACACGCTGAAACTTCTTCCACACCCACTGAAACCCATCCCCACACACTGAAACCTCTTTGCCACAGACTGAAACCCTTCCCCACACACTGAAACCTCTTCCCCATACACTGAAACCGCTTCCCCACACACTGAAACCCCTTCCCTGCACACTGAAACCTCTTTCCCACACACTGTACCCCCTTCCACACACACTGAAAACTCTTCCACATACACTGAAACCCCTTCCCCACACACTGAAACCCCTTCCACACACACTGTAACCCCTTCCCCGCACACTGAAACCCCTTCCCCACACACTGAAACCCCTTCCACAGACACTGAAACCCCTTCCCAGCACACTGAAAACCCTTCCCCGCACACTGAACCCCCTTCCCCACACGCTGAAACCCCTTCCCCACACGCCGAAACGCCTTCCACAAACACTGAAACCCATTCCCCACACACTGAAACCTCTTCCCCACAGGCAGAAACCCCTTCCCCACACACTGAAACCCATCCCCGCACACTGAAACCTCATCCCCACACACTGAAACCCATCCCCACACACTGAAACCCCTTCCCCACAAACTGAAACCCATCCCCACACACTGAAAATGCTTCCCCACACACTGAAACCCCTTCCCACGCACTGAAACCTCTTCGCCACAGACTGAAACCCCTTCCCCACAAACTGAAACCTCTTCCCCACACACAGAAACCCCTTCCCCACGCGCTGAAACCTCTTCCACACACACTGAAACTCCTACCCCAAACACTGAAACCTCTTCCCCACACACTGAATCCTCTTCCCCAAACACTGAAACCCCTTCCCCGCACACTGAAACCTCTTCCCCACACACTGAAACCTCTTCCCCACACACTGAAACCCCTTCCCCGCACACTGAAACCTCTTCCCCACACACTGAATCCCCTTCACTACACAATGAAACCCCTTCCCCACACACTGAAACCTCTTCCCCACATACTGAAACCCCTTCCCCGCACTCTGAAACCCCTTCCCCACACACTGAAACCCATCCCCACACACTGAAACCACTTCCCCACACGCTGGAACCCATTCCCCACACACTGAAGCCCATCCCCACACACTGAAAGCCATCCTCACACACTGAAACGTCATCCCCACACACTGAAACAACTTCCCTACACACGGAAACCACTTCCCCACACACTGAAACCCATCCCCACAAACTGAAACCGCTTCCCCAGACACTGAAACCCCTTGCCCACAAACTGAAAATCTTCCCCACTCACTGAAACACTTCCTCAGACACTGAAACCTCTTCCCCACACCCTGAAACCTCTTCCCCACACACTGCAACCTCTTTGCCACAGACTGAAACCCTTCCCCACACATTGAAGCCTCTTCCCCACACACTGAAACCTCTTCCCCAAACACTGAAACTTCTTCCCCACACACTGAAACCTCTTCCCCAGACACTGAAACCCCTTCCCCGCCCACTGAAACCTCTTCCCCACACACTGAATCCCCTTCACCACACACTGAAAACCCTTACCCACACACTGAAACCTCTTCCCCACACACTGAAACCCCTTCCCCACATACTGAAACCTCTTCCCCACACAGTGAATCCCCTTCACCACACACTGAAACCCCTTCCCCACAGACTGAAACCCCCACCCCACGCACTGAAACCCATCCCCACACACTGAAACCTATTCGCCACAGACTGAAACCCTTCCCCACACACTGAAGCCTCTTCCCCACACACTGAAACCTCTTCCCCAAACACTGAAACCTCTGCCCCACACACTGAAACCTCTTCCCCACACACTGAAACCCCTTCCCCGCACACGGAAACCTCTTCCCCACACACTGAATCCCCTTCACCACACACTTAAACACCTTCCCCACACACTGAAACCTCTCCCCCACCCACTGAAACCCCTTCCCCGCACACTGAAACCTCTTCCCCACACACTGAATCCCCTTCACCACACACTGAAACCCCTTCCCCACAGACTGAAACCCATTCCCCACGCACTGAAACCCATCCCCACACACTGAATCCCATCCCCACACACTATAATCTCTTCCCCACACACTGAAACCCCTTCCCCACACACTGAAACCCCTTCCCCACGCACTGAAACCCATCCCAACACACTGGAACCTCTTCCCCACACACTGAAACCCCTTCCCCACACACTGAAACCCATCCCCACACACTGAAACCCATCCCCACACACTGAAACCTCTTCCCCACACACTGAATCCCCTTCCCCGCACACTGAAACCTCTTCCCCACACACTGAATCCCCTTCACCATACAATTAAACCCCTTCCCCACACACTGAAACCTCTCCCCCACCCACTGAAACCCCTTCCCCGCACACTGAAACCTCTTCCCCACACACTGAATCCCCTTCACCACGCACTGAAACCCCTTCCCCACAGACTGAAACCCATTCCCCACGCACTGAAACCCATCCCCACACACTGAAACCCATCCCCGCACACTGTAATCTCTTCCCCACACACTGAAACCCCTTCCCCACACACTGAAACCACTTCGCCACGCACTGAAACCCCTCCCAACACACTGGAAAATCTTCCCCACACACTGAAACCCCTTCCCCACACACTAAAACCCATCCCCACACACTGAAACCCATCCCCACACACTGAAACCTCTTCCCCACACACTGAAAGCTCTTCCCCAAAGACTGAAACCCTTCCCCACATACAGAAACCTCTTCCCCTCGCACTGAAACCTCTTCTACACACACTGAAACCTCTTCCCCACACTCTGAAACCTCTTCCCCACACACTGAAGCTCCTTCCCCACTCGCTGAAACTTCTTCCACACCCACTGAAACCCATCCCCACACACTGAAACCTCTTCGCCACAGACTGAAACCCTTCCCCACACTGTGAAACCTCTTCCCCACACACTGAAACCGCTTCCCCACACACTGAAACCCCTTCCCCGCACACTGAAACCTCTTTCCCTCACACTGTACCCCCTTCCACACACACTGAAACCTCTTCCACATACACTGAAACCCATTCCCCACACACTGAAACCCCTTCCACACACACTGTAACCCCTTCCCCGCACACTGAAACCCCTTCCCCACACACTGAAACCCCTTCCACACACACTGAAACCCCTTCCCAGCACACTGAAAACCCTTCCCCGCACACTGAACCCCCTTCCCCACACGCTGAAACCCCTTCCCCACACGCTGAAACGCCTTCCACAAACACTGAAACCCATTCCCCACACACTGAACCCCATCCCCACAGACTGAAACCTCTTCCCCACACACTGAAACCCATCCCCACACACTGAAACCTCTTCCCCACACACAGATACCCTTCCCGACACGCTGAAACCCCTTCCCCACAGGTTGAAACCCCTTCCACACACACTGAAAACCCTTTCACACACACTGAAACCTCTTCCACACACACTGAAACCCCTTCCCCACACGCTGAGACCCCTTCCACACACACTGAAGCCCCTTCCCCACATACTGAAACCTTTCCCCACACACTGAAACGCTTCTCCACACACTGAAGCCTCTTCCCCACACACTGAAACATCTTTCACTCACACTGAAACACATCCCCACACACAGAAACCTCTTCCCCACACACAGAAATCTCTTCCCCACAGACTGAAACCCCTTCCGCACACACTGAAACCCCTTCCACACACACTGAAACCCCTTGCACACACACTTAAACCTCTTCCACACATACTGAAACCTCTTCCCCACACACTGAAACCCTTCCCCACACACTGAAACCAATCCCCACACACAGAAACATCTTCCACACACACTGAAACCCCTTCCCCACACACTGAAACCCCTTCCCCGCACACTGAAACCTCTTCCCCACACAGTGAAACCCCTGCCCCACAGACTGAAACCACTTCTCCACACACTAAAACCTCTTCCCCACACACTGAAAACTCTTCCCCACACACTGAAACCCCTTATCCACACACTGAAACCCCTTCCACACACACTGAAACCCCTTCCCCACACACTGAAACCCATCCCCACACACTGAAACCTCATCCCCAAACACTGAAACCCATCCCCACACACTGAAACCCCTTCCCCACACACTGAAACCCATCCCCACACACTGAAAACCTTCCCCACACACTGAAACCCCTTCCAACGCACTGAAACCTCTTCGCCACAGACTGAAACCACTTCCCCACAAACTGAAACCTCTTCCCCACACACAGAAACCCCTTCCCCACGCGCTGAAACATCTTCCACACACACTGAAACCTCTTCCCCAAACACTGAAACCTCTTCCCCACACACTGAAACCTCTTCCCCAAACACTGAAACCCCTTCCCCGCACACTGAAACCTCTTCCCCACACACTGAAACCTCTTCCCCACACACTGAAACCCCTTCCCCGCACACTGAAACCTTTTCCCCACACACTGAATCCCCTTCACCACACACTAAAACCCCTTCCCCACACACTGAAACCACTTCCCCACACACTGAAACCCCTTTCCCGCACTCTGAAACCCCTTCCCAACACACTGAAACCCATCCCCACACACTGAAAGCCATCTTCACACACTGAAACGTCATCCCCACACACTGAAACAACTTCCCTACACACGGAAACCACTTCCCCACACACTGAAACCCATCCCCACAAACTGAAACCGCTTCCCCACACACTGAAACCCCTTGCCCTCAAACTGAAAATCTTCTCCACACACTGAAACACTTCCTCAGATACTGAAACCTCTTCCCCACACCCGGAAACCTCTTCCCCACACACTGCAACATCTTTGCCACAGACTGAAACCCTTCCCCACACACTGAAGCCTCTTCCCCACACACTGAAACCTCTTCCCCAAACACTGAAACCTCTTCGCCACACACTGAAACATCTTCCCAACACACTGAAACCCCTTCCCCGCACACTGAAACCTCTTCCCCACAGACTTAATCCCCTTCACCACACACTGAAACCCCTTACCAACACACTGAAACCTCTTCCCCACACACTGAAACCCCTTCCCCGCATACTTAAACCTCTTCCCCACACAGTGAATCCCCTTCACCACACACTGAAACCCCTTCCCCACAGACTGAAACCCCTTCCCCACGCACTGAAACCCATCCCCACAGACTGAAACCTCTTCGCCACAGACTGAAACCCTTCATCACACACTGAAGCCTCTTCCCCACACACTGAAACCTCTTCCACAAACACTGAAACCTCTGCCGCACACACTGAAACCTCTTCCCCACACACTGAAACCCCTTCCCCGCACACTGAAACCTCTTCCCCACACACTGAATCCCCTTCACCACACACTTAAACCCCTTCCCCACACACTGAAACCCCTTCCCCGCACACTGAAACCTCTTCCCTACACACTGAAACCCCTTCACCACACACTGAAACCCATCCCCACACACTGTAATCTCTTCCCCACACACTGACACCCCTTCCCCACACACTGAAACCCCTTCCCCAGGCACTGAAACCCATCCCAACACACTGGAACCTCTTCCCCACACACTGAAACCCCTTCCCCACACACTGAAACCCATCCCCACACACTGAAACCCATCCCCACACACTGAAACCTCTTCCCCACACACTGAAGGCTCTTCCCCAAAGACTGAAACCCTTCCCCACATACAGAAACATCTTCCGCACGCACAGAAACCCCTTCCCCACGCACTGAAACATCATCCACACACACTGAAACCTCTTCCCCACACTCTGAAACCTCTTCCCCACACACTGAAGCTCCTTCCCCACACGCTGAAACTTCTTCCCCACCCACTGAAACCCATCCCCACACACTGAAACCTCTTCGCCACAGACTGAAACCCTTCCCCACACACTGAAACCTCTTCCCTACACAATGAAACCTCTTCCCCACACACTGAAACCTCTTCCCCGCACACTGAAACCTCTTTCCCACACACTGTACCCCCTTCATCACGCACTGAAACACCTTCCCCACACACTGAAACTTCATTCCCACACACTGAAACCGCTTCCCCACAGACTGATACCCCTTCCCCACTCTCTGAAACCTCTTCCCCACACACTGACACCACTTCCCCACACATTGAAACCCCTTCCCCACACACTGAAACCTCTTTCCCACACACTGAAAGCTCTTCCCCACAGACTGAAACCCTTCCCCACACACTGAAACCTCTTCCCCACACACTGAAACCCCTTCCCCACGCACTGAAACCCATTCCACACACACCAAAACCTCTTCCCCACACACTGAAACCTCTTCCCCACACACTGAAACTCCTTCCCCACGCACAGAAGCCTCTTCCACACACACTGAATCCTCTTCCCCACACGCTGAAACTTCTTCCACACCCACTGAAACCCATCCACACACACTGAAACCCCTTCCAGACACACTGTAACCCCTTCCCTACACACTGACACATCTTTCCCACACTCTGAAAGCTCTTCCCCCCAGACTGAAACCCTTCCCCACACACTGAAACCTCTTCCCCACACACTGAAACCCCTTCCCCACGCACTGAAACCCCTTCCACACACACTGAAAACTCTTCCCCACACAATGAAACCTCTCCCCCACACATTGAAACTCCTTCCCCACGCACTGAAACCTCTTCCACTCACACTGAAACATCTTCCCCACACACTGAAACCTCTTCCCCACACGCTGAAACTTCTTCCACACAGACTGATAACCCTTCCCCACACTCTGAAACCTCTTCCCCACACACTGAAACCACTTCCCCACACACTGAAACCCCTTCCCCGCACTCTGAAACCCCTTCCCAACACACTGAAACCCATCCCCACACACTGAAAGCCATCGTCACACACTGAAACGTCATCCCCACACACTGAAACAACTTCCCTACACACGGAAACCACTTCCCCACACACTGAAACCCATCCCCACAAACTGAAACCGCTTCCCCACACACTGAAACCCCTTGCCCACAAACTGAAAATCTTCTCCACACACTGAAACACTTCCTCAGGCACTGAAACCTCTTCCCCACACCCTGAAACCTCTTCCCCACACACTGCAACCTCTTTGCCACAGACTGAAACCCTTCCCCACACACTGAAGCCTCTTCCCCACACACTGAAACCTCTTCCCCAAACACTGAAACCTCTTCGCCACACACTGAAACATCTTCCCAACACACTGAAACCCCTTCCCCGCACACTGAAACCTCTTCCCCACAGACTGAATCCCCTTCACCACACACTGAAACCCCTTACCCACACACTGAAACCTCTTCCCCACACACTGAAACCCCTTCCCCGCATACTGAAACCTCTTCCCCACACAGTGAATCCCCTTCACCACACACTGAAACCCATCCCCACAGACTGAAACCCCTTCCCCACGCACTGAAACCCATCCCCACACACTGAAACCTCTTCGCCAAAGACTGAAACCCTTCCCCACACACTGAAGCCACTTCCCCACACACTGAAACCTCTTCCCCAAACACTGAAACCTCTGCCGCACACACTGAAACCTCTTCCCCACACACTGACACCCCTTCCCCGCACACTGAAACCTCTTCCCCACACACTGAATCCCCTTCACCACACACTGAAACCACTTCCCCACACACTGAAACCCCTTCCCCGCACTCTGAAACCCCTTCCCAACACACTGAAACCCATCCCCACACACTGAAAGCCATCGTCACACACTGAAACGTCATCCCCACACACTGAAACAACTTCCCTACACACGGAAACCACTTCCCCACACACTGAAACCCATCCCCACAAACTGAAACCGCTTCCCCACACACTGAAACCCCTTGCCCACAAACTGAAAATCTTCTCCACACACTGAAACACTTCCTCAGACACTGAAACCTCTTCCCCACACCCTGAAACCTCTTCCCCACACACTGCAACCTCTTTGCCACAGACTGAAACCCTTCCCCACACACTGAAGCCTCTTCCCCACACACTGAAACCTCTTCCCCAAACACTGAAACCTCTTCGCCACACACTGAAACATCTTCCCAACACACTGAAACCCCTTCCCCGCACACTGAAACCTCTTCCCCACAGACTGAATCCCCTTCACCACACACTGAAACCCCTTACCCACACACTGAAACCTCTTCCCCACACACTGAAACCCCTTCCCCGCACACTGAAACCTCTTCCCCACACAGTGAATCCCCTTCACCACACACTGAAACCCATCCCCACAGACTGAAACCCCTTCCCCACGCACTGAAACCCATCCCCACACACTGAAACCTCTTCGCCAAAGACTGAAATCCTTCCCCACACACTGAAGCCTCTTCCCCACACACTGAAACCTCTTCCCCAAACACTGAAACCTCTGCCGCACACACTGAAACCTCTTCCCCACACACTGACACCCCTTCCCCGCACACTGAAACCTCTTCCCCACACACTGAATACCCTTCACCACACACGTAAACCCCTTCCCCACACACTGAAACCTCTTCCCCACACACTGAAACCCCTTCCCCGCACACTGAAACCTCTTCCCTACACACTGAAACCCCTTCACCACACACTGAAACCCATCCCCACACACTGTAATCTCTTCCCCACACACTGAAACCCCTTCCCACAAACTGAAACCCCTTCCCCAGGCACTGAAACCCATCCCAACACACTGGAACCTCTTCCCCACACACTGAAACCCCTTCCCCACACACTGAAAACCATCCCCACACACTGAAACCCATCCCCACACACTGAAACCTCTTCCCCACACACTGAAGGCTCTTCCCCAAAGACTGAAACCCTTCCCCACATACAGAAACCTCTTCCGCACGCACTGAAACCCCTTCCCCACGCACTGAAACATCATCCACACACACTGAAACCTCGTCCCCACACTCTGAAACCTCTTCCCCACACACTGAAGCTCCTTCCCCACACGCTGAAACTTCTTCCACACCCACTGAAACCCATCCCCACACACTGAAACCTCTTCGCCACAGACTGAAACCCTTCCCCACACACTGAAACCTCTTCCCCACACAATGAAACCTCTTCCCCACACACTGCAACCCCTTCCCCGCACACTGAAACCTCTTTCCCACACACTGTACCCCCTTCATCACGCACTGAAACCCCTTCCCCACACACTGAAACCTCATCCCCACACACTGAAACCACTTCCCCACAGACTGATACCCCTTCCCCACTCTCTGAAACCTCTTCCCCACACACTGACACCACTTCCCCACACATTGAAACCCCTTCCCCACACACTGAAACCTCTTTCCCACACACTGAAAGCTCTTCCCCACAGACTGAAACCCTTCCCCACACACTGAAACCTCTTCCCCACACACTGAAACCCCTTCCCCACGCACTGAAACCCCTTCCACACACACCAAAACCTCTTCCCCACACACTGAAACCTCTTCCCCACACACTGAAACTCCTTCCCCACGCACAGAAACCTCTTCCACACACACTGAATCCTCTTCCCCACACGCTGAAACTTCTTCCACACCCACTGAAACCCATCCCCACACACTGAAACCCCTTCCAGACACACTGTAACCCCTTCCCCACACACTGACACATCTTTCCCACACTCTGAAAGCTCTTCCCGCCAGACTGAAACCCTTCCCCACACACTGAAACCTCTTCCCCACACACTGAAACCCCTTCCCCACGCACTGAAACCCCTTCCACACACACTGAAAACTCTTCCCCACACAATGAAACCTCTTCCCCCCACACTGAAACCTCTCCCCCACACATTGAAACTCCTTCCCCACGCACTGAAACCTCTTCCACTCACACTGAAACATCTTCCCCACACACTGAAACCTCTTCCCCACACGCTGAAACTTCTTCCACACAGAATGATACCCCTTCCCCACACTCTGAAACCTCTTCCCCACACACTGAAACCCTTCCCCACACACTTAAACCAATCCCCACACACAGAAACATCTTCCACACACACTGAAACCCCTTTCCCACACACTGAAACCCCTTCCCTGCACACTGAAACCTCTTCCCCACACAGTGCAACCCCTGCCCCAGAGACTGAAACCACTTCTCCATACACTAAAACCCCTTCCACACACACTGAAACCTCTTCCCCACAGGCAGAAACCCCTTCCCCACACACTGAAACCCATCCCCACACACTGAAACCTCATCCCCACTCACTGAAACCCATCCCCACACACTGAAACCCCTTCCCCACACACTGAAACACATCCCCACACACTGAAAACCTTCCCCACAAACTGAAACACCTTCCCACGCACTGAAACCTCTCCGCCACAGACTGAAACCACTTCCCCACAAACTGAAACCTCTTCCCCACACACAGATACCCCTTCCCCACGCGCTGGAACCTCTTCCACACACACTGAAACCTCTTCCCCAAACACTGAAACCTCGTCCCCACACACTGAAACCCCTTCCCCGCACACTGAAACCTCTTCCACACACACTGAAACCTCTTCCCCACACACTGAAACCCCTTCCCCGCACACTGAAACCTCTTCCCCACACACTGAATCCCCTTCACCACACACTGAAACCCCTTCCCCACACACTGAAACCTCTTCCCCACACACTGAAACCCCTTCCCCGCACTCTGAAACCCCTTCCCCACACACTGAAACCCATCCCCACACACTGAAACCTCTTCCCCACACGCTGAAACACCTTCCCCACATACTGAAACCCATCCCCACACACTGAAAGCCATCGTCACACACTGAAACGTCATCCCCACACACTGAAACACCTTCCCTACACACGGAAACCACTTCCCCGCACACTGAAACCCATCCCCACAAACTGAAACCACTTCCCCACACACTGAAACCCCTTGCCCACAAACTGAAAATCTTCCCCACACGCTGGAACACTTCCTCAGACACTGAAACCTCTTTCCCACACCCTGAAACCTCTTCCCCACACACTGCAACCTATTTGCCACAGACTGAAACCCTTCCCCACACACTGAAGCCTCTTCCCCACACACTGAAACCCCTTCCCCGCACACTGAAACCTCTTCCCCACACACTGAATCCCCTTCTCCACACACTGAAACCCCTTACCCACACACTGAAACCTCTTCCCCACACACTGAAACCCCTTCCCCGCATACTGAAACCTCTTCCCCACACAGTGAATCCCCTTCACCACGCACTGAAACCCCTTCCCCACAGACTGAAACCCCTTCCCCACGCACTGAAAACCATCCCCACACACTGAAACCTCTTCCCCACAGAATGAAACCCTTCCCCACACACTGAAGCCTCTTCCCCACACACTGAAACCTCTTCGCCAAACACTGAAACCTCTTCCCCACACACTGAAACCTCTTCCCCACACACTGAAACCCCTTCCCCGCACACTGAAACCGCTTCCCCACACACTGAATCCCCTTCGCCACAGACTGAAACCCTTCCCCACACACTGAAACCTCTTCCCCACACACTGAAACCTCTTCCCCACACACTGAAACCCCTTCCCCGCACGCTGAAACCTCTTTCCCACTCACTGTACCCCCTTTACCACGCACAGAAACCCCTTCCCCACACACTGAAACCTCTTCCCCATACACTGAAACCACTTCCCCACAGTCTTATACCGCTTCCCCACACTCTGAAACCTCTTCCCCACAAACTGAAACCACTTCCCCACACTCTGAAACCTCTTCCCCACACACTGACACCACTTCCCCACACATTGAAACCCCTTCCCCACACACTGAAACCTCTTTCCCACACACTGAAATCTCTTCCCCACAGACTGAAACCCTTCCCCACACACTGAAACCTCTTCCCCACACACTGAAACCCCTTCCCCAGGCACTGAAACCCCTTCCACACACACCAAAACCTCTTCCCCACACACTGAAACCTCTTCCCCACACACTGAAACTCCTTCCCCACGCACAGAAACCTCTTCCCCACACACTGAAACTCCTTCCCCACACACTGAAACCTCTTCCCCACACACTGAAACCCCTTCCCCACGCACTGAAACCCCTTCCACACACACTGAAAACTCTTCCCCACACAATGAAACCTCTTCCCCCCACACTGAAACCTCTCCCCCACACATTGAAACTCCTTCCCCACGCACTGAAACCTCTTCCACTCACACTGAAACATCTTCCCCACACACTGAAACCTCTTCCCCACACGCTGAAACTTCTTCCACACAGAATGATACCCCTTCCCCACACTCTGAAACCTCTTCCCCACACACTGAAACCCTTCCCCACACACTGAAACCAATCCCCACACACAGAAACATCTTCCACACACACTGAAACCCCTTTCCCACACACTGAAGCCCCTTCCCTGCACACTGAAACCTCTTCCCCACACAGTGCAACCCCTGCCCCAGAGACTGAAACCACTTCTCCACACACTAAAACCCCTTCCACACACACTGAAACCTCTTCCCCACAGGCAGAAACCCCTTCCCCACACACTGAAACCCATCCCCACACACTGAAACCTCATCCCCACTCACTGAAACCCATCCCCACACACTGAAACCCCTTCCCCACACACTGAAACACATCCCCACACACTGAAAACCTTCCCCACAAACTGAAACACCTTCCCACGCACTGAAACCTCTCCGCCACAGACTGAAACCACTTCCCCACAAACTGAAACCTCTTCCCCACACACAGATACCCCTTCCCCACGCGCTGGAACCTCTTCCACACACACTGAAACCTCTTCCCCAAACACTGAAACCTCGTCCCCACACACTGAAACCCCTTCCCCGCACACTGAAACCTCTTCCACACACACTGAAACCTCTTCCCCACACACTGAAACCCCTTCCCCGCACACTGAAACCTCTTCCCCACACACTGAATCCCCTTCACCACACACTGAAACCCCTTCCCCACACACTGAAACCTCTTCCCCACACACTGAAACCCCTTCCCCGCACTCTGAAACCCCTTCCCCACACACTGAAACCCATCCCCACACACTGAAACCTCTTCCCCACACGCTGAAACACCTTCCCCACACACTGAAACCCATCCCCACACACTGAAAGCCATCGTCACACACTGAAACGTCATCCCCACACACTGAAACACCTTCCCTACACACGGAAGCCACTTCCCCGCACACTGAAACCCATCCCCACAAACTGAAACCACTTCCCCACACACTGAAACCCCTTGCCCACAAACTGAAAATCTTCCCCACACTCTGGAACACTTCCTCAGACACTGAAACCTCTTTCCCACACCCTGAAACCTCTTCCCCACACACTGCAACCTATTTGCCACAGACTGAAACCCTTCCCCACACACTGAAGCCTCTTCCCCACACACTGAAACCCCTTCCCCGCACACTGAAACCTCTTCCCCACACACTGAATCCCCTTCTCCACACACTGAAACCCCTTACCCACACACTGAAACCTCTTCCCCACACACTGAAACCCCTTCCCCGCATACTGAAACCTCTTCCCCACACAGTGAATCCCCTTCACCACGCACTGAAACCCCTTCCCCACAGACTGAAACCCCTTTCCCACGCACTGAAAACCATCCCCACACACTGAAACCTCTTCCCCACAGACTGAAACCCTTCCCCACACACTGAAGCCTCTTCCCCACACACTGAAACCTCTTCGCCAAACACTGAAACCTCTTCCCCACACACTGAAACCTCTTCCCCACACACTGAAACCCCTTCCCCGCACACTGAAACCGCTTCCCCACACACTGAATCCCCTTCGCCACAGACTGAAACCCTTCCCCACACACTGAAACCTCTTCCCCACACACTGAAACCTCTTCCCCACACACTGAAACCCCTTCCCCGCACGCTGAAACCTCTTTCCCACTCACTGTACCCCCTTTACCACGCACAGAAACCCCTTCCCCACACACTGAAACCTCTTCCCCATACACTGAAACCACTTCCCCACAGTCTTATACCGCTTCCCCACACTCTGAAACCTCTTCCCCACAAACTGAAACCACTTCCCCACACTCTGAAACCTCTTCCCCACACACTGACACCACTTCCCCACACATTGAAACCCCTTCCCCACACACTGAAACCTCTTTCCCACACACTGAAATCTCTTCCCCACAGACTGAAACCCTTCCCCACACACTGAAACCTCTTCCCCACACACTGAAACCCCTTCCCCAGGCACTGAAACCCCTTCCACACACACCAAAACCTCTTCCCCACACACTGAAACCTCTTCCCCACACACTGAAACTTCTTCCCCACGCACAGAAACCTCTTCCACACACACTGAAACATCTTCCCCACACACTGAATCCTCTTCCCCACACGCTGAAACTTCTTCCACACCCACTGAAACCCATCCCCACACACTGAAACCCCTTCCAGACACACTGTAACCCCTTCCCCACACACTGACACATCTTTCCCACACACTGAAAGCTCTTCCCCCCAGACTGAAACCCTTCCCCACACACTGAAACCTCTTCCCCACACACTGAAACCCCTTCCCCACGCACTGAAACCCCTTCCACACACACTGAAAACTCTTCCCCACACAATGAAACCTCTTCCCCCCACACTGAAACCTCTCCCCCACACATTGAAACTCCTTCCCCACGCACTGAAAACTCTTCCACTCACACTGAAACATCTTCCCCACACACTGAAACCCCTTGCGCACACACAGAAACCTCTTCCACACACACTGAATCCTCTTCCCCACACGCTGAAACTTCTTCCACACCCACTGAAACCCATCCCCACACACTGAAACCCCTTCCAGACACACTGTAACCCCTTCCCCACACACTGACACATCTTTCCCACACTCTGAAAGCTCTTCCCGCCAGACTGAAACCCTTCCCCACACACTGAAACCTCTTCCCCACACACTGAAACCCCTTCCCCACGCACTGAAACCCCTTCCACACACACTGAAAACTCTTCCCCACACAATGAAACCTCTTCCCCCCACACTGAAACCTCTCCCCCACACATTGAAACTCCTTCCCCACGCACTGAAACCTCTTCCACTCACACTGAAACATCTTCCCCACACACTGAAACCTCTTCCCCACACGCTGAAACTTCTTCCACACAGAATGATACCCCTTCCCCACACTCTGAAACCTCTTCCCCACACACTGAAACCCTTCCCCACACACTGAAACCAATCCCCACACACAGAAACATCTTCCACACACACTGAAACCCCTTTCCCACACACTGAAACCCCTTCCCTGCACACTGAAACCTCTTCCCCACACAGTGCAACCCCTGCCCCAGAGACTGAAACCACTTCTCCATACACTAAAACCCCTTCCACACACACTGAAACCTCTTCCCCACAGGCAGAAACCCCTTCCCCACACACTGAAACCCATCCCCACACACTGAAACCTCATCCCCACTCACTGAAACCCATCCCCACACACTGAAACCCCTTCCCCACACACTGAAACACATCCCCACACACTGAAAACCTTCCCCACAAACTGAAACACCTTCCCACGCACTGAAACCTCTCCGCCACAGACTGAAACCACTTCCCCACAAACTGAAACCTCTTCCCCACACACAGATACCCCTTCCCCACGCGCTGGAACCTCTTCCACACACACTGAAACCTCTTCCCCAAACACTGAAACCTCGTCCCCACACACTGAAACCCCTTCCCCGCACACTGAAACCTCTTCCACACACACTGAAACCTCTTCCCCACACACTGAAACCCCTTCCCCGCACACTGAAACCTCTTCCCCACACACTGAATCCCCTTCACCACACACTGAAACCCCTTCCCCACACACTGAAACCTCTTCCCCACACACTGAAACCCCTTCCCCGCACTCTGAAACCCCTTCCCCACACACTGAAACCCATCCCCACACACTGAAACCTCTTCCCCACACGCTGAAACACCTTCCCCACACACTGAAACCCATCCCCACACACTGAAAGCCATCGTCACACACTGAAACGTCATCCCCACACACTGAAACACCTTCCCTACACACGGAAACCACTTCCCCGCACACTGAAACCCATCCCCACAAACTGAAACCACTTCCCCACACACTGAAACCCCTTGCCCACAAACTGAAAATCTTTCCCACACGCTGGAACACTTCCTCAGACACTGAAACCTCTTTCCCACACCCTGAAACCTCTTCCCCACACACTGCAACCTATTTGCCACAGACTGAAACCCTTCCCCACACACTGAAGCCTCTTCCCCACACACTGAAACCCCTTCCCCGCACACTGAAACCTCTTCCCCACACACTGAATCCCCTTCTCCACACACTGAAACCCCTTACCCACACACTGAAACCTCTTCCCCACACACTGAAACCCCTTCCCCGCATACTGAAACCTCTTCCCCACACAGTGAATCCCCTTCACCACGCACTGAAACCCCTTCCCCACAGACTGAAACCCCTTCCCCACGCACTGAAAACCATCCCCACACAATGAAACCTCTTCACCACAGAATGAAACCCTTCCCCACACACTGAAGCCTCTTCCCCACACACTGAAACCTCTTCGCCAAACACTGAAACCTCTTCCCCACACACTGAAACCTCTTCCCCACACACTGAAACCCCTTCCCCGCACACTGAAACCGCTTCCCCACACACTGAATCCCCTTCGCCACAGACTGAAACCCTTCCCCACACACTGAAACCTCTTCCCCACACACTGAAACCTCTTCCCCACACACTGAAACCCCTTCCCCGCACGCTGAAACCTCTTTCCCACTCACTGTACCCCCTTTACCACGCACAGAAACCCCTTCCCCACACACTGAAACCTCTTCCCCATACACTGAAACCACTTCCCCACAGTCTTATACCGCTTCCCCACACTCTGAAACCTCTTCCCCACAAACTGAAACCACTTCCCCACACTCTGAAACCTCTTCCCCACACACTGACACCACTTCCCCACACATTGAAACCCCTTCCCCACACACTGAAACCTCTTTCCCACACACTGAAATCTCTTCCCCACAGACTGAAACCCTTCCCCACACACTGAAACCTCTTCCCCACACACTGAAACCCCTTCCCCAGGCACTGAAACCCCTTCCACACACACCAAAACCTCTTCCCCACACACTGAAACCTCTTCCCCACACACTGAAACTCCTTCCCCACGCACAGAAACCTCTTCCCCACACACTGAAACTCCTTCCCCACACACTGAAACCTCTTCCCCACACACTGAAACCCCTTCCCCACGCACTGAAACCCCTTCCACACACACTGAAAACTCTTCCCCACACAATGAAACCTCTTCCCCCCACACTGAAACCTCTCCCCCACACATTGAAACTCCTTCCCCACGCACTGAAACCTCTTCCACTCACACTGAAACATCTTCCCCACACACTGAAACCTCTTCCCCACACGCTGAAACTTCTTCCACACAGAATGATACCCCTTCCCCACACTCTGAAACCTCTTCCCCACACACTGAAACCCTTCCCCACACACTGAAACCAATCCCCACACACAGAAACATCTTCCACACACACTGAAACCCCTTTCCCACACACTGAAGCCCCTTCCCTGCACACTGAAACCTCTTCCCCACACAGTGCAACCCCTGCCCCAGAGACTGAAACCACTTCTCCACACACTAAAACCCCTTCCACACACACTGAAACCTCTTCCCCACAGGCAGAAACCCCTTCCCGACACACTGAAACCCATCCCCACACACTGAAACCTCATCCCCACTCACTGAAACCCATCCCCACACACTGAAACCCCTTCCCCACACACTGAAACACATCCCCACACACTGAAAACCTTCCCCACAAACTGAAACACCTTCCCACGCACTGAAACCTCTCCGCCACAGACTGAAACCACTTCCCCACAAACTGAAACCTCTTCCCCACACACAGATACCCCTTCCCCACGCGCTGGAACCTCTTCCACACACACTGAAACCTCTTCCCCAAACACTGAAACCTCGTCCCCACACACTGAAACCCCTTCCCCGCACACTGAAACCTCTTCCACACACACTGAAACCTCTTCCCCACACACTGAAACCCCTTCCCCGCACACTGAAACCTCTTCCCCACACACTGAATCCCCTTCACCACACACTGAAACCCCTTCCCCACACACTGAAACCTCTTCCCCACACACTGAAACCCCTTCCCCGCACTCTGAAACCCCTTCCCCACACACTGAAACCCATCCCCACACACTGAAACCTCTTCCCCACACGCTGAAACACCTTCCCCACACACTGAAACCCATCCCCACACACTGAAAGCCATCGTCACACACTGAAACGTCATCCCCACACACTGAAACACCTTCCCTACACACGGAAGCCACTTCCCCGCACACTGAAACCCATCCCCACAAACTGAAACCACTTCCCCACACACTGAAACCCCTTGCCCACAAACTGAAAATCTTCCCCACACTCTGGAACACTTCCTCAGACACTGAAACCTCTTTCCCACACCCTGAAACCTCTTCCCCACACACTGCAACCTATTTGCCACAGACTGAAACCCTTCCCCACACACTGAAGCCTCTTCCCCACACACTGAAACCCCTTCCCCGCACACTGAAACCTCTTCCCCACACACTGAATCCCCTTCTCCACACACTGAAACCCCTTACCCACACACTGAAACCTCTTCCCCACACACTGAAACCCCTTCCCCGCATACTGAAACCTCTTCCCCACACAGTGAATCCCCTTCACCACGCACTGAAACCCCTTCCCCACAGACTGAAACCCCTTTCCCACGCACTGAAAACCATCCCCACACACTGAAACCTCTTCCCCACAGACTGAAACCCTTCCCCACACACTGAAGCCTCTTCCCCACACACTGAAACCTCTTCGCCAAACACTGAAACCTCTTCCCCACACACTGAAACCTCTTCCCCACACACTGAAACCCCTTCCCCGCACACTGAAACCGCTTCCCCACACACTGAATCCCCTTCGCCACAGACTGAAACCCTTCCCCACACACTGAAACCTCTTCCCCACACACTGAAACCTCTTCCCCACACACTGAAACCCCTTCCCCGCACGCTGAAACCTCTTTCCCACTCACTGTACCCCCTTTACCACGCACAGAAACCCCTTCCCCACACACTGAAACCTCTTCCCCATACACTGAAACCACTTCCCCACAGTCTTATACCGCTTCCCCACACTCTGAAACCTCTTCCCCACAAACTGAAACCACTTCCCCACACTCTGAAACCTCTTCCCCACACACTGACACCACTTCCCCACACATTGAAACCCCTTCCCCACACACTGAAACCTCTTTCCCACACACTGAAATCTCTTCCCCACAGACTGAAACCCTTCCCCACACACTGAAACCTCTTCCCCACACACTGAAACCCCTTCCCCAGGCACTGAAACCCCTTCCACACACACCAAAACCTCTTCCCCACACACTGAAACCTCTTCCCCACACACTGAAACTTCTTCCCCACGCACAGAAACCTCTTCCACACACACTGAAACATCTTCCCCACACACTGAATCCTCTTCCCCACACGCTGAAACTTCTTCCACACCCACTGAAACCCATCCCCACACACTGAAACCCCTTCCAGACACACTGTAACCCCTTCCCCACACACTGACACATCTTTCCCACACACTGAAAGCTCTTCCCCCCAGACTGAAACCCTTCCCCACACACTGAAACCTCTTCCCCACACACTGAAACCCCTTCCCCACGCACTGAAACCCCTTCCACACACACTGAAAACTCTTCCCCACACAATGAAACCTCTTCCCCCCACACTGAAACCTCTCCCCCACACATTGAAACTCCTTCCCCACGCACTGAAAACTCTTCCACTCACACTGAAACATCTTCCCCACACACTGAAACCTCTTCCCCACACGCTGAAACTTCTTCCACACAGACTGATACCCCTTCCCCACACTCTGAAACCTCTTCCCTACACACTGAAACCACTTCCCCACACACTGAAACCCTTCCCCACACACTGAAACCCCTTCCACACACACTGAAACACCTTGTACACACACTTAATCCTCTTCCACACGTACTGAAACCTCTTCCCCACACACTGAAACCCTTCCCCACACACTGAAACCAATCCCCACACACAGAAACATCTTCCACACACACTGAAACCCCTTTCCCACACACTGAAACCCCTTCCCTGCACACTGAAACCTCTACCCCACACAGTGAAACCCCTGCCCCACAGACTGAAACCACTTCTCCACACACTAAAACCTCTTCCCCACACACTGAAAACTCTTCCCCACACACTGAAACCCCTTATCCACACACTGATACCCCTTCCACACACACTGAAACCTCTTCCCCACACAGTGAAACCTCTTCCCCACAGGCAGAAACCCATTCCCCACACACTGAAACCGATCCCCACACACTGAAACCTCATCCTCACACACTGAAACCCATCCCCACACACTGAAACCCCTTCCCCACACACTGAAACACATCCCCACACACTGAAAACCTTCCCCACAAACTGAAACACCTTCCCACGCACTGAAACGTCTCCGCCAAAGACTGAAACCACTTCCCCACAAACTGAAACCTCTTCCCCACACACAGATACCCCTTCCCCACGCGCTGGAACCTCTTCCACACACACTGAAACCTCTTCCCCAAACACTGAAACCTCTTCCCCACACACTGAAACCTCTTCCACAAACACTGAAACCCCTTCCCCGCACACTGAAACCTCTTCCCCACACACTGAAACCTCTTCCCCACACACTGAAACCCCTTCCCCGCACACGGAAACCTCTTCCGCACACACTGAATCCCCTTCACCACACACTGAAGCCCCTTCCCCACACACTGAAACCTCTTCCCCACTCACTGAAACCCCTTCCCCGCACTCTGAAACCCCTTCCCCACACACTGAAACCCATCCCCACACACTGAAACCTCTTCCCCACACGCTGAAACACCTTCCCCACACACTGAAATCCATCCCCACACACTGAAAGCCATCCTCACACACTGAAACGTCATCCCCACACACTGAAACACCTTCCCTACACACGGAAGCCACTTCCCCACACACTGAAACCCATCCCCACAAACTGAAACCGCTTCCCCACACACTGAAACCCCTTGCCCACAAACTGAAAATCTTCCCCACACACTGGAACACTTCCTCAGACACTGAAACCTCTTCCCCACACCCTGAAACCTCTTCCCCACACACTGCAACCTATTTGCCACAGACTGAAACCCTTCCCCACACACTGAAGCCTCTTCCCCACACACTGAAACCCCTTCCCCGCACACTGAAACCTCTTCCCCACACACTGAATCCCCTTCTCCACACACTGAAACCCCTTACCCACACACTGAAACCTCTTCCCCACACACTGAAACCCCTTCCCCGCATACTGAAACCTCTTCCCCACACAGTGAATCCCCTTCACCACACACTGAAACCCCTTCCCCACAGACTGAAACCCCTTCCCCACGCACTGAAACCCATCCCCACACACTGAAACCTCTTCGCCACAAACTGAAACCCTTCCCCACACACTGAAGCCTCTTCCCCATGCACTGAAACCTCTTCCCCAAACACTGAAACCTCTGCCGCACACACTGAAACCTCTTCCCCACACACTGAAACCCCTTCCCCGCACACTGAAACCGCTTCCCCACACACTGAATCCCCTTCGCCACAGACTGAAACCCTTCCCCACACACTGAAACCTCTTCCCCACACACTGAAACCTCTTCCCCACACACTGAAACCCCTTCCCCGCACGCTGAAACCTCTTTCCCACACACTGTACCCCCTTTACCACGCACAGAAACCCCTTCCCCACACACTGAAACCTCTTCCCCACACACTGAAACCACTTCCCCACAGACTTATACCGCTTCCCCACACTCTGAAACCTCTTCCCCACACACTGAAACCACTTCCCCACACATTGAAACCCCTTCCCCACACACTGAAACCTCTTTCCCACACACTGAAAGCTCTTGCCCACAGACTGAAACCCTTCCCCACACAATGAAACCTCTTCCACACACACTGAAAACCATTCCCCACGCACTGAAACCCCTTCCACACACACCAAGACCTCTTCCCCACACACTGAAACCTCTTCCCCACACACTGAAACTCCTTCCCCACGCACAGAAACCTCTTCCACACACACTGAAACATCTTCCCCACACACTGAATCCTCTTCCCCACACGCTGAAACTTCTTCCACACCCACTGAAACCCATCCCCACACACTGAAACCCCTTCCACACACACTGTAACCCCTTCCCCACACACTGACACATCTTTGCCACACACTGAAACCCCTTCCCCACGCACTGAAACCCCTTCCACACACACTGAAAACTCTTCCCCACACAATGAAACCTCTTCCCCCCACACTGAAACCTCTCCCCCACACATTGAAACTCCTTCCCCACGCACTGAAACCTCTTCCACTCACACTGAAACCTCTTCCCCACACGTTGAAACTTCTTCCACACCCACTGAAACCCATCCCCACACACTGAAACCCCTTCCACACATACTGAAACCTCTTCCACACACACTGAAACCCCTTCCCCACACACTGAAACCCCATCCACACACACTGTAACCCCTTCCCCGCACACTGAAACCCCTTCCCCGCATACTGAAACCCCTTCCACACACACTGAAACCCCTTCCCTGCACACTGAAAACCCTTCCCCTCACACTGAAGCCCCTTCCCCACACGCTGAAACCCCTTCCCCACACGCTGAAAAGCCTTCCACAAACACTGAAACCCATTCCCCACACACTGAAACCCATCCCCACAGAATGAAACCTCTTCCCCACACACTGAAACCCATTCCCACACACTGAAACATCTTCCCCGCTAACTGAAACCTCTTCCCCACACACTAAAACATCTTCCCCACACACATAAACCCTTCCCTACACGCTGAAACCCCTTCCCCACAGGCTGAAACCCCTACCACACACACTGAAAACCATTCCACACACACTGAAACCTCTTCCACACACAATGAAACCCCTTCCCCACACGCTGAAACGCCTTCCACACACACTGAAGCCCCTTCCCCACATACTGAAACCCTTCCCCACACACTGAAACCCTTCTCCACACACTGAAACCTCTTCCCCACACACTGAAACATCTTTTACTCACACTGAAACCCATCCCCAGACACTGAAACCTCTTCCCCACACAATGAAACCTCTTCCCCACACACAGAAACCCCTTCCGCACACACTGAAACCCCTTCCACACACACTGAAACCTCTTGCACACACACTTAAACCTCTTCAACACATACTGAAACTTCTTCCCACACACTGTAACCATTCCCCACAAACTGAAACCAATCTCCACACACTGAAACATCATCCCCACACAGTGAAACCCATCCCCACACAGTGAAACCCCTTCCCCACACACAGATACCCCTTCCGCACACACTAAAACCTCTTCCCAACACACTGAAACCCCTTCCACACACTGAAACCCCTTCCACACACACTGAAACCTCTTCCCCACACACTGAAACCTCTTCCCCACAGGCAGAAACCCCTTCCCCACACACTGAAACCTCATCCCCACACAGTGAAACCCATCCCCACACAGTGAAACCCCTTCCCCACACACTGAAACCCCTTCCCCGCACACTGAAACCTCTTCCCCACACACTGAAACCTCTTCCCCACAGGCAGAATCCCCTTCCTCAAACACTGAAACCCATCCCCACACACTGAAACCTCATCCCCACACACTGAAACCCATCCCCACACACTGAATCCCCTTCCCCACACACTGAAACCCATCCCCACACACTGAAAACCTTCCGCACACACTGAAACCCCTTCCCCACGCACTGAAACCTCTTCGCCACAGACTGAAACCTCTTCCCCACACACAGAAACCCCTTCCCCACGCGCTGAAACCTCTTCCACACACACTGAAACCTCTTCCCCAAACACTGAAACCTCTTCCCCACACACTGAAACATCTTCCCCAAACACTGAAACCCCTTCACCGCACACTGAAACCTCTTCCCCACACACTGAAACCTCTGCCCCACACACTGAAACCCCTTCCCCGCACACTGAAACCTCTTCCCCACAAACTGACTCCCCTTCACCACACACTGAAACCCCTTTCCCACACACTGAAACCTCTTCCCCACACACTGAAACCCCTTACCCGCGCTCTGAAACCCCTTCCCCACACACTGAAACCCATCCCCACACACTGAAACCACTTCCCCACATCCTGAAACACCTTCTCCACACACTGAAACCCATCCCCACACACTGAAAGCCATCCTCACACACTGAAACGTCATCCCCACACACTGAAACACCTTCCCTACACACTGAAAACACTTCCCCACATACTGAAACCCATCCCCACAAACTGAAACCGCTTCCCCACACACTGAAACCCCTTGCCCACAAACTGAAAATCTTCCCCACACACTGAAACACTTCCTCAGACACTGAATCCTCTTCCCCACACCCTGAAACCTCTGCCCCACACACTGCAACCTCTTCGCCACAGACTGAAACCCTTCCCCACAAACTGAAGCCTCTTCCCCACACACTGAAACCTCTTCCCCACACACTGAAACCTCTTCCCCACACACTGAAACCTCTTCCCCACACACTGAAACCCCTTCCCCGCACACTGAAACCTCTTCCCCACACACTGAATCCCCTTCACCACACACTGAAACCCCTTACCCACACACTGAAACCTCTTCCCCACACACTGAAACCCCTTCCCCGCACACTGAAACCTCTTACCCACACAGTGAATCCCCTTCACCACACACTGAAAGCATTTCCCCACAGAGTGAAACCCCTTCCCCACGCACTGAAACCCATCCCCACACACTGAAACCCCTTCCCCACACACTGAAACCCCTTTCCCACACCCTAAAACCTCTTCCCCACATACTGAAACACTTCCCCACACACTGAAACCTCTTCCCCACACCCTCAAACCTCTTCCCCACACACTGAAACCTCTTCGCCACAGACTGAAACCCTTCCCCACACACTGAAGCCTCTTCCCCACACACTGAAACCTCTTCCCCACACACTGATACCTCTTCCCCACACACTGAAACCCCTTCCCCGCACACGGAAACATCTTCCCCACACACTGAATCCCCTTCACCACACACTTAAACCCATTCCCCACACACTGAAACCTCTTCACCACGCACTGAAACCCCTTCCCCGCACACTGAAACCTCTTCCCCACACACTGAATCCCCTTCACCACACACTGAAACCCCTTCCCCACAGACTGAAACCCATTCCCCACGCACTGAAACCCATCCCCACACACTGAAACCCATTCCCACACACTGTAATCTCTTCCCCACACACTGAAACCCCTTCCCCACACACTGAAACCCCTTCCCCAGGCACTGAAACCCATCCCAACACACTGGAACCTCTTCCCCACACACTGAAACCCCTTCCCCACACACTGAAACCCATCCCCACACACTGAAATCCATCCCCACACACTGAAACCTCTTCCCCATACACTGAAAGCTCTTCCCCAAAGACTGAAACCCTTCCCCACATACAGAAACCTCTTCCCCACACACTGAAACCCCTTCCCCACGCACTGAAACCTCTTCCACAGACACTGAAACCAGTTCCCCACACTCTGAAACGTCTTCCCCACACACTGAAGCTCCTTCCCCACACGCTGAAACTTCTTCCACACCCACTGAAACCCATCCCCACACACTGAAACCTCTTCGCCACAGACTGAAACCCTTCCCCACACACTGAAACCTCTTCCCCACACACTGAAACCTCTTCCCCACACACTGAAACCCCTTCCCCGCACACTGAAACCTCATTCCCACACACTGTACCCCCTTTACCACGCACTGAAACCCCTTCCCCACACACTGTAATCTCTTCCCCACACACTGAAACCTCTTCCCCACACACTGAAACACCTTCCCCAGGCACTGAAACCCATCCCAACACACTGGAACCTCTTCCCCACACACTGAAACCCCTTCCCCACACACTGAAACCCATCCCCACACACTGAAATCCATCCCCACACACTGAAACCTCTTCCCCATACACTGAAAGCTCTTCCCCAAAGACTGAAACCCTTCCCCACATACAGAAACCTCTTCCCCACACACTGAAACCCCTTCCCCACGCACTGAAACCTCTTCCACACACACTGAAACCAGTTCCCCACACTCTGAAACCTCTTCCCCACACACTGAAGCTCCTTCCCCACACGCTGAAACTTCTTCCACACCCACTGAAACCCATCCCCACACACTGAAACCTCTTCGCCACAGACTGAAACCCTTCCCCACACACTGAAACCTCTTCCCCACACACTGAAACCTCTTCCCCACACACTGAAACCCCTTCCCCGCACACTGAAACCTCATTCCCACACACTGTACCCCCTTTACCACGCACTGAAACCTCTTCCACACACACTGAAACCCCTTGCACACACACTTAAACCTCTTCCCCACACACTGAAACCATTCCCCACAAACTGAAACCAATCCCCACACACAGAAACATCTTCCCCACACATTGAAACCCCTTCCCCACGCACTGAAACCCATCCCAACACACTGGAACCTCTTCCCCACACACTGAAACCCCTTCCCCACACACTGAAACCCATCCCCACACACTGAAACCCATCCCCACACACTGTAACCCATCCCAACACAATGGAACCTCCTCCCCACACACTGAAACCCCTTCCCCACACACTGAAACCCATCCCCACACACTGAAACCCATCCCCACACACTGAAACCTCTTCCCCACACACTGAAAGCTCTTCCCCAAAGACTGAAACCTTTCCCAACATACAGAAACCTCTTCCCCACGCACTGAAACCCCTGCCCCACGCACTGAAACCTCTACCACACACACTGAAACCCCTTCCCTGCACACTGAAAACCCTTCCCCGCACACTGAAGCTCCTTCCCCACACGCTGAAACCCCTTCCCCACACGCTGAAACGCCTTCCACACACACTGAAACCCATTCCGCACACACTGAAACCCATCCCCACAGACTGAAACCTCTTCCCCACACACTGAAACCCATCCCCACACACTGAAACCTCTTCCCCGCCAACTGAAACCTCTTCCCCACACACTAAAACCTCTTCCCCACACACAGAAACCCTTCCCTACACGCTGAAACCCCTTCCCCACAGGCTGAAACCCCTTCCACACACACTGAAAACCCTTCCACACAAACTGAAACCTCTTCCACACACAATGAAACCCCTTCCCCACACGCTGAAACCCTTTCCACACACACTGAAGCCCCTTCCCCACATACTGAAACCCTTCCCCACACACTGAAACCCTTCTCCACACACTGAAACCTCTTCCCCACACACTGAAACATCTTTCACTCACACTGAAACCCATCCCTAGACACTGAAACCTCCTCCGCACACAATGAAACCTCTTCCCCACACACAGAATCCCATTCCGCAAACACTGAAACCCCTTCCACACACACTGAAACCCCTTGCACACACACTTAAACCTCTTGCACACATGCTGAAACCTCTTCCCCACACACTGAAACCATTCCCCACAAACTGAAACCAATCCCCACACACAGAAACATCTTCCCCACACATTGAAACCCCTTCCCCACGCACTGAAACCCATCCCAACACACTGGAACCTCTTCCCCACACACTGAAACCCCTTCCCCACACACTGAAACCCATCCCCACACACTGAAACCCATCCCCACACACTGTAACCCATCCCAACACAATGGAACCTCTTCCCCACACACTGAAACCCCTTCCCCACACACTGAAACCCATCCCCACACACTGAAACCCATCCCCACACACTGAAACCTCTTCCCCACACACTGAAAGCTCTTCCCCAAAGACTGAAACCTTTCCCCACATACAGAAACCTCTTCCCCACGCACTGAAACCCCTTCCCCACGCACTGAAACCTCTTCCACACACACTGAAACCTGTTCCCCACACTCTGAAACCTCTTCCCCACACACTGAAGCTCCTTCCCCAAACACTGAAACCTCTTCCTCACAGGCAGAAACCTCTTCCACACACAATGAAACATCTTCCCCACACACTGAATCCTCTTCCCCACACGCTGAATCTTCTTCCACACCCACTGAAACCCATCCCTACACACTGAAAACCCTTCCACACACACTGTAACCCCTTGCCCACACACTGACACATCTTTCCCACACACTGAAAGCTCTTCCCCCCAGACTGAAGCCCTTCCCCACACACTGAAACCTCTTCCCCACACACTGAAACCCCTTCCCCACGCACTGAAACCCCTTCCACACACACTGAAAAGTCTTCACCACACAATGAAACCTCTTCCCCCCAGACTGAAACCTCTCCCCCACATATTGAAACTCCTTCCCCACGCACTGAAACCTCTTCCACTCACACTGAAACATCTTCCCCACACACTGAAACCTCATCCCCACACGCTGAAACTTCTTCCACACCCACTGAAACCCATCCCCACACACTGAAACCCCTTCCACACATACTGTAACCTCTTCCACATACACTGAAACACCTTCCCCACACACTGAAACCCCATCCACACACACTGTAACCCCTTCCCCGCACACTGAAACCCCTTCCCCACACACTGAAGCCCCTTCCACACACACTGAAACCCCTTCCCTGCACACTGAAAACCCTTCCCCGCACACTGAAACCCCTTCCCCACACGCTGAAACGCCTTCCACACACACTGAAACCCATTCCCCACACACTGAAACCCATCCCCACAGACTGAAACCTCTTCCCCACACACTGAAACCCATCCCCACAGACTGAAACCTCTTCCCCACACAATGAAACCCATCCCCACACACTGAAACCTCTTCCCCGCTAACTGAAACCTCTTCCCCACACACTAAAACCTCTTCCTGACACACAGAAACCCTTCCCTACACGCTGAAACCCCTTCCCCACAGGCTGAAACCCCTTCCACACACACTGATAACCCTTCCACACACACTGAAACCTCTTCCACACACAATGAAACCCCTTCACCACACGCTGAAACCCTTTCCACACACACTGAAGCCCCGTCCCCACATACTGAAACCCTTCCCCACACACTGAAACCCTTCTCCATACACTGAAACCTCTTCCCCACACACGGAAACATCTTCCACTCACACTGAAACCCATCCCCAGACACTGAAACCTCCTCCCCACACAATGAAACCTCTTCCCCACACACAGAAACCCCTTCCGCAAACACTGAAACCCCTTCCACACACACTGAAACCCCTTGCACACACACTTAAACCTCTTCCACACATACTGAAACCTCTTCCCCACACACTGAAACCATTCCCCACAAATTGAAACCAATCCCCACACACAGAAACATCTTCCCCACACATTGAAACCCCTTCCCCACACAGTGAAGCCCCTTCCCCGCACACTGAAACCTCTTCCCCACACACTGAAACCTCTTCCCCACAGACTGAAACCACTTCCCCACACACTAAAACCTCTTCCCCACACACTGAAAACTCTTCCCAACACACTGAAACCCCTTATCCACACACTGAAACCCCTTCCACACACACTGAAACCTCTTCCCCAAACACTGAAACCTCTTCCCCACAGGCAGAAACCCCTTCCCCACACACTGAAACCCATCCCCACACACTGAAACCTCATCCCCACACACTGAAACCCATCCCCACACAGTGAAACCCCTTCCCCACACACTGAAACCCATCCCCACACACTGAAAACCTTCCCCACACACTGAAACCCCTTCCCACGCACTGAACCCTCTTCCCCACAGAATGAAACCACTTCCCCACAAACTGAAACCTCGCACACTGAAGCCTCTTCCCCACACACTGATTCCCCTTCACCACACACTGAATCCCCTTCCCCACACACTGAAACCTCTTCCCCACACACTGAAACTTCTTCCCCACAGACAGAAACCCCTTCCCCACACTCTGAAACTTCTTCCCCACACACTGAAACCCCTTCCGCACAAACTGAAAATCTTCCCCACACACTGAAACACTTCCCCACACACTGAAACCTCTTCCCCACACCCTAAAACCTCTTCCCCACACAATTAAACCTCTTCGGCACAGACTTAAACCCTTCCCCACACACAGAAGCCTCTTCCCCACACACTGAAACCTCTTCCCCAAACACTGAAACCTCTTCCCCACACACTGAAATCTTCGCCACACACTGAAACCCCTTCCCCGCAAACTGAAACCCCTTCCTCACACACTGAAACCCCTTCCACACACACTTAAACCCCTTCCCTGCACACTGAAAACCCTTCCCCGCACACTGAAGTCCCTTCCCCACACGCTGAAACCCCTTCCCCACACGCTGAAACGCCTTCCACACACACTGAAACCCATTCCACACACACTGAAACCTCTTCCCCACGCACTGAAACCCCTGCCCCACGCACTGAAACCTCTACCACACACACTGAAACCCCTTCCCTGCACACTGAAAACCCTTCCCCGCACACTGAAGCCCCTTCCCCACACGCTGAAACCCCTTCCCCACACGCTGAAACGCCTTCCACACACACTGAAACCCATTCCCCACACACTGAAACCCATCCCCACAGACTGAAACCTCTTCCCCACACACTGAAACCCATCCCCACACACTGAAACCTCTTCCCCGCCAACTGAAACCTCTTCCCCACACACTAAAACCTCTTCCCCACACACAGAAACCCTTCCCTACACGCTGAAACCCCTTCCCCACAGGCTGAAACCCCTTCCACACACACTGAAAACCCTTCCACACAAACTGAAACCTCTTCCACACACAATGAAACCCCTTCCCCACACGCTGAAACCCTTTCCACACACACTGAAGCCCCTTCCCCACATACTGAAACCCTTCCCCACACACTGAAACCCTTCTCCACACACTGAAACCTCTTCCCCACACACTGAAACATCTTTCACTCACACTGAAACCCATCCCTAGACACTGAAACCTCCTCCGCACACAATGAAACCTCTTCCCCACACACAGAAACCCATTCCGCAAACAGTGAAACCCCTTCCACACACACTGAAACCCCTTGCACACACACTTAAACCTCTTGCACACATGCTGAAACCTCTTCCCCACACACTGAAACCATTCCCCACAAACTGAAACCAATCCCCACACACAGAAACATCTTCCCCACACATTGAAACCCCTTCCCCACGCACTGAAACCCATCCCAACACACTGGAACCTCTTCCCCACACACTGAAACCCCTTCCCCACACACTGAAACCCATCCCCACACACTGAAACCCATCCCAACACACTGTAACCCATCCCAACACAATGGAACCTCTTCCCCACACACTGAAACCCCTTCCCCACACACTTAAACCCATCCCCACACACTGAAACCCATCCCCACACACTGAAACCTCTTCCCCCATACACTGAAAGCTCTTCCCCAAAGACTGAAACCTTTCCCCACATACAGAAACCTCTTCCCCACGCACTGAAACCCCTTCCCCACGCACTGAAACCTCTTCCACACACACTGAAACCTGTTCCCCACACTCTGAAACCTCTTCCCCACACACTGAAGCTCCTTCCCCAAACACTGAAACCTCTTCCCCACAGGCAGAAACCTCTTCCACACACACTGAAACATCTTCCCCACACACTGAATCCTCTTCCCCACACGCTGAAACGTCTCCCACACCCACTGAAACCCATCCCCACACACTGAAACCCCTTCCACACACACTGTAACCCCTTGCCCACACACTGACACATCTTTCCCACACACTGAAAGCTCTTCCCCCCAGACTGAAGCCCTTCCCCACACACTGAAACCTCTTCCCCACACACTGAAACCCCTTCCCCACGCACTGAAACCCCTTCCACACACACTGAAAACTCTTCACCACACAATGAAACCTCTTCCCCCCACACTGAAACCTCTTCCCCACATATTGAAACTCCTTCCCCACGCACTGAAACCTCTTCCACTCACACTGAAACATCTTCCCCACACACTGAAACCTCATCCCCACACGCTGAAACTTCTTCCACACCCACTGAAACCCATCCCCACACACTGAAACCCCTTCCACACATACTGAAACCTCTTCCACATACACTGAAACCCCTTCCCCACACACTGAAACCCCATCCACACACACTGTAACCCCTTCCCCGCACACTGAAACCCCTTCCCCACACACTGAAGCCCCTTCCACACACACTGAAACCCCTTCCCTGCACACTGAAAACCCTTCCCCGCACACTGAAGCCCCTTCCCCACACGCTGAAACCCCTTCCCCACACGCTGAACCGCCTTCCACACACACTGAAACCCATTCCCCACACACTGAAACCCATCCCCACAGACTGAAACCTCTTCCCCACACACTGAAACCCATCCCCACAGACTGAAACCTCTTCCCCACACACTGAAACCCATCCCCACACACTGAAACCTCTTCCCCGCTAACTGAAACCTCTTCCCCACACACTAAAACCTCTTCCTGACACACAGAAACCCTTCCCTACACGCTGAAACCCCTTCCCCACAGGCTGAAACCACTTCCACACACACTGATAACCCTTCCACACACACTGAAACCTCTTCCACACACAATGAAACCCCTTCACCACACGCTGAAACCCTTTCCACACACACTGAAGCCCCGTCCCCACATACTGAAACCCTTCCCCACACACTGAACCCCTTCTCCATACACTGAAACCTCTTCCCCACACACGGAAACATCTTCCACTCACACTGAAACCCATCCCCAGACACTGAAACCTCCTCCCCACACAATGAAACCTCTTCCCCACACACAGAAACCCCTTCCGCAAACACTGAAACCCCTTCCACACACACTGAAACCCCTTGCACACACACTTAAACCTCTTCCACACATACTGAAACCTCTTCCCCACACACTGAAACCATTCCCCACAAATTGAAACCAATCCCCACACACAGAAACATCTTCCCCACACATTGAAACCCCTTCCCCACACAGTGAAACCCCTTCCCCGCACACTGAATCCTCTTCCCCACACACTGAAACCTCTTCCCCACAGACTGAAACCACTTCCCCACACACTAAAACCTCTTCCCCACACACTGAAAACTCTTCCCAACACACTGAAACCCCTTATCCACACACTGAAACCCCTTCCACACACACTGAAACCTCTTCCCCAAACACTGAAACCTCTTCCCCACAGGCAGAAACCCCTTCCCCACACACTGAAACCCATCCCCACACACTGAAACCTCATCCCCACACACTGAAACCCATCCCCACACAGTGAAACCCCTTCCCCACACACTGAAACCCATCCCCACACACTGAAAACCTTCCCCACACACTGAAACCCCTTCCCACGCACTGAACCCTCTTCCCCACAGAATGAAACCACTTCCCCACAAACTGAAACCTCGCACACTGAAACCTCTTCCCCACACACTGATTCCCCTTCACCACACACTGAATCCCCTTCCCCACACACTGAAACCTCTTCCCCACACACTGAAACTTCTTCCCCACAGACAGAAACCCCTTCCCCACACTCTGAAACTTCTTCCCCACACACTGAAACCCCTTCCGCACAAACTGAAAATCTTCCCCACACACTGAAACACTTCCCCACACACTGAAACCTCTTCCCCACACCCTAAAACCTCTTCCCCACACAATTAAACCTCTTCGGCACAGACTTAAACCCTTCCCCACACACAGAAGCCTCTTCCCCACACACTGAAACCTCTTCCCCAAACACTGAAACCTCTTCCCCACACACTGAAATCTTCGCCACACACTGAAACCCCTTCCCCGCACACTGAAACCTCTTCCCCACACAGTGAATCCCCTTCACCACACACTGAAACCCCTTTCCCACACACTGAAACCCCTTCCTCACACACTGAAACCCCTTCCACACACACTTAAACCCCTTCCCTGCACACTGAAAACCCTTCCCCGCACACTGAAGTCCCTTCCCCACACGCTGAAACCCCTTCCCCACACTCTGAAACGCCTTCCACACACACTGAAACCCATTCCCCACACACTGAAACCCATCCCCACAGACTGAAACCTCTTCCCCACACACTGAAACCCATCCCCACACACTGAAACCTCTTCCCCGCCAACTGAAACCTCTTCCCCACACACTAAAACCTCTTCCCCACACACAGAATCCCTTCCCTACACGCTGAAACCCCTTCACCACAGGCTAAAACCCCTTCCACACACACTGAAAACCCTTCCACACACACTGAAACCTCTTCCACACACAATGAAACCCCTTCCCCACACGCTGAAACCCTTTCCACACACACTGAAGCCCCTTCCCCACATACTGAAACCCTTCTCCACACACTGAAACCCTTCCCCACACACTGAAACATCTTTCACTCACACTGAAACCCATCCCTAGACACTGAAACCTCCTCCCCACACAATGAAACCTCTTCCCCACACACAGAAACCCCTTCCGCAAACACTGAAACCCCTTCCACACACACTGAAACCCCTTGCACACACACTTAAACCTCTTGCACACATACTGAAACCTCTTCCCCTCGCACTGAAACCATTCCCCACAAACTGAAACCAATCCCCACACACAGAAACATCTTCCCCACACATTCAAACCCCTTCCCCACGCACTGAAACCCATCCCAACACACTGGAACCTCTTCCCCACACACTGAAACCCCTTCCCCACACACTGAAACCCATCCCCACACACTGAAACCCATCGCCACACACTGTAACCCATCCCAACCCAATGGAACCTCCTCCCCACACACTGAAACCCCTTCCCCACACACTGAAACCCATCCCCACACACTGAAACCCATCCCCACACACTGAAACCTCTTCCCCACACACTGAAAGCTCTTCCCCAAAGACTGAAACCTTTCCCAACATACAGAAACCTCTTCCCCACGCACTGAAACCCCTGCCCCACGCACTGAAACCTCTACCACACACACTGAAACCCCTTCCCTGCACACTGAAAACCCTTCCCCACACACTGAAGCCCCTTCCCCACACGCTGAAACCCCTTCCCCACACGCTGAAACGCCTTCCACACACACTGAAACCCATTCCCCACACACTGAAACCCATCCCCACAGACTGAAACCTCTTCCCCACACACTGAAACCCATCCCCACACACTGAAACCTCTTCCCCGCCAACTGAAACCTCTTCCCCACACACTAAAACCTCTTCCCCACACACAGAAACCCTTCCCTACACGCTGAAACCCCTTCCCCACAGGCTGAAACCCCTTCCACACACACTGAAAACCATTCCACACAAACTGAAACCTCTTCCACACACAATGAAACCCCTTCCCCACACGCTGAAACCCTTTCCACACACACTGAAGCCCCTTCCCCACATACTGAAACCCTTCCCCACACACTGAAACCCTTCTCCACACACTGAAACCTCTTCCCCACACACTGAAACATCTTTCACTCACACTGAAACCCATCCCTAGACACTGAAACCTCCTCCGCACACAAAGAAACCTCTTCCCCACACACAGAAACCCATTCCGCAAACACTGAAACCCCTTCCACACACACTGAAACCCCTTGCACACACACTTAAACCTCTTGCACACATGCTGAAACCTCTTCCCCACATACTGAAACCATTCCCCACAAACTGAAACCAATCCCGACACACAGAAACATCTTCCCCACACATTGAAACCCCTTCCCCACGCACTGAAACCCATCCCAACACACTGGAACCTCTTCCCCACACGCTGAAACCCCTTCCCCACACACTGAAACCCATCCCCACACACTTAAACCCATCCCCACACTCTGTAACCCATCCCAACACAATGGAACCTCTTCCCCACACACTGAAACCCCTTCCCCACACACTGAAACCCATCCCCACACACTGAAACCCATCCCCACACACTGAAACCTCTTCCCCACACACTGAAAGCTCTTCCCCAAAGACTGAAACCTTTCCCCACATACAGAAACCTCTTCCCCACGCACTGAAACCCCTTCCCCACGCACTGAAACCTCTTCCACACACACTGAAACCTGTTCCCCACACACTGAAACCTCTTCCCCACACACTGAAGCTCCTTCCCCAAACACTGAATCCTCTTCCCCACAGGCAGAAACCTCTTCCACACACACTGAAACATCTTCCCCACACACTGAATCCTCTTCCCCACACGCTGAAACTTCTTCCACACCCACTGAAACCCATCCCCATACACTGAAACCCCTTCCACACACACTGTAACCCCTTGCCCACACACTGACACATCTTTCCCACACACTGAAAGCTCTTCCCCCCAGACTGAAGCCCTTCCCCACACACTGAAACCTCTTCCCCACACACTGAAACCCCTTCCCCACGCACTGAAACACCTTCCACACACACTGAAAACTCTTCACCACACAATGAAACCTCTTCCCCCCACACTGAAACCTCTCCCCCACATATTGAAACTCCTTCCCCACGCACTGAAACCTCTTCCACTCACACTGAAACATCTTCCCCACACACTGAAACCTCATCCCCACACGCTGAAACTTCTTCCACACCCACTGAAACCCATCCCCACACACTGAAACCCCTTCCACACATACTGAAACCTCTTCCACATACACTGAAACCCCTTCCCCACACACTGAAACCCCATCCACACAAACTGTAACCCCTTCCCCGCACACTGAAACCCCTTCCCCACACACTGAAGCCCCTTCCACACACACTGAAACCCCTTCCCTGCACACTAAAAACCCTTCCCCGCACACTGAAGCCCCTTCCCCACACGCTGAAACCCCTTCCCCACACGCTGAAACGCCTTCCACACACACTGAAACCCATTCCCCACACACTGAAACCCATCCCCACAGACAGAAACCTCTTCCCCACACACTGAAACCCATCCCCACAGACTGAAACCTCTTCCCCACACACTGAAACCCATCCCCACACACTGAAACCTCTTCCCCGCTAACTGAAACCTCTTCCCCACACACTAAAACCTCTTCCTGACACACAGAAACCCTTCCCTACACGCTGTAACCCCTTCCCCACAGGCTGAAACCCCTTCCACACACACTGATAACCCTTCCACACACACTGAAACCTCTTCCACACACAATGAAACCCCTTCACCACACGCTGAAACCCTTTCCACACACACTGAAGCCCCGTCCCCACATACTGAAACCCTTCCCCACACACTGAAACCCTTCTCCATACACTGAAACCTCTTCCCCACACACGGAAACATCTTTCACTCACACTGAAACCCATCCCCAGACACTGAAACCTCCTCCCCACACAATGAAACCTCTTCCCCACACACAGAAACCCCTTTCGCAAACAATGAAACCCCTTCCACACACACTGAAACCCCTTGCACACACACTTAAACCTCTTCCACACATACTGAAACCTCTTCCCCACACACTGAAACCATTCCCCACAAATTGAAACCAATCCCCACACACAGAAACATCTTCCCCACACATTGAAACCCCTTCCCCACACAGTGAAACCCCTTCCCCGCACACTGAAACCTCTTCCCCACACACTGAAACCTCTTCCCCACAGACTGAAACCACTTCCCCACACACTAAAACCTCTTCCCCACACACTGAAAACTCTTCCCAACACACTGAAACCCCTTATCCACACACTGAAACCCCTTCCACACACACTGAAACCTCTTCCCCAAACACTGAAACCTCTTCCCCACAGGCAGAAACCCCTTCCCCACACACTGAAACCCATCCCCACACACTGAAACCTCATCCCCACACACTGAAACCCATCCCCACACAGTGAAACCCCTTCCCCACACACTGAAACCCATCCCCACACACTGAAAACCTTCCCCACACACTGAAACCCCTTCCCACGCACTGAACCCTCTTCCCCACAGAATGAAACCACTTCCCCACAAACTGAAACCTCGCACACTGAAACCTCTTCCCCACACACTGATTCCCCTTCACCACACACTGAATCCCCTTCCCCACACACTGAAACCTCTTCCCCACACACTGTAACTTCTTCCCCACAGACAGAAACCCCTTCCCCACACTCTGAAACTTCTTCCCCACACACTGAAACCCCTTCCGCACAAACTGAAAATCTTCCCCACACACTGAAACACTTCCCCACACACTGAAACCTCTTCCCCACACCCTAAAACCTCTTCCCCACACAATTAAACCTCTTCGGCACAGACTTAAACCCTTCCCCACACACAGAAGCCTCTTCCCCACACACTGAAACCTCTTCCCCACACACTGAAATCTTCGCCACACACTGAAACCCCTTCCCCGCACACTGAAACCTCTTCCCCACACACTGAATCCCCTTCACCACACACTGAAACCCCTTCCCCACACACTGAAACCTCTTCCCCACACACTGAAACCCCTTCCCCGCACACTGAAACCTCTTCCCCACACACTGAATTCCCTTCACCACACACTGAAACCCCTTCCCCACAGACTGAAACCCCTTCCCCACTCACTGAAACCCATCCCCACACACTGAAACCCATCCCCACACACTGTAATCTCTTCCACACACACACTGAAACCCCTTCCCCACACACTGAAACCCCTTCCCCAAGCACTGAAACCCATCCCAACACACTGAAACCCATCCGCACACACTGAAACCCATCCCCACACACTGAAACCTCTTCCCCACACACTGAAAGCTCTTCCCCAAAGACTGAAACCCTTCCCCACATACAGAAACCTCTTCCCCATGCACTGAAACCCCTTCCACACGCACTGAACCCTCTTCCACACCCACTGAAACCCATCCCCAGACACTGAAACCCCTTCCACACATACTGAAACCTCTTCCACATACACTGAAACCCCTTCCCCACACACTGAAACCCCATCCACACACACTGTAACCCCTTCCCCGCACACTGAAACCCCTTCCCCACACACTGAAACCCCTTCCACACGCACTGAAACCCCTTCCCTGCACACTGAAAACCCTTCCCCGCACACTGAAGCCCCTTCCCCACACGCTGAAACCCCTTCCCCACACGCTGAAACGCCTTCCACACACACTGAAACCCATTCCCCACACACTGAAACCCATCCCCACAGACTGAAACCTCTTCCCCACACACTGAAACCCATCCCCACACACTGAAACCTCTTCCCCGCTCACTGAAACCTCTTCCCCACACACTAAAACCTCTTCCCCACACACAGAAACCCTTCCCTACACGCTGAAACCCCTTCCCCACAGGCTGAAACCCCTTCCACACACACTGATAACCCTTCCACACACACTGAAACCTCTTCCACACACAATGAAACCCCTTCACCACACGCTGAAACCCTTTCCACACACACTGAAGCCCCGTCCCCACATACTGAAACCCTTCCCCACACACTGAAACCCTTCTCCACACACTGAAACCCATCCCCACACACTGAAAACCTTCCCCACACACTGAAACCCCTTCCCACGCACTGAAACCTCCTCCCCACAGAATGAAACCACTTCCCCACAAACTGAAACATCGCACACTGAAACCTCTTCCCCACACACTGATTCCCCTTCACCACACACTGAATCCCCTTCCCCACACACTGAAACCTCTTCCCACGCACAGAAACCTCTTCCGCACACTCTGAAACTTCTTCCCCACACACTGAAACCCCTTCCGCACAAACTGAAAATCTTCCCCACACACTGAAACACTTCCCCACACACTGAAACCTCTTCCCCACACCCTAAAACCTCTTCCCCACACAATTAAACCTCTTTGGCACAGACTTAAACCCTTCCCCACACACAGAAGCCTCTTCCCCACACACTGAAACCTCTTCCCCAAACACTGAAACCTCTTCCCCACACACTGAAACCTCTTCGCCACACCCTGAAACCCCTTCCCCGCACACTGAAACCTCTTCCCCACACACTGAATCCCCTTCACCACACACTGAAACCCCTTCCCCACACACTGAAACCTCTTCCCCACACACTGAAACCCCTTCCCCGCACACTGAAACCTCTTCCCCACACACTGAATCCCCTTCACCACACACTGAAACCCCTTCCCCACAGACTGAAACCCCTTCCACACACACTGAAACCCATCCCCACACACTGAAACCCATCCCCACACACTGTAATCTCTTCCCCACACACTGAAAGCCCTTCCCCACACACTGAAACCCCTTCCCCAAGCACTGAAACCCATCCCAACACACTGGAACCTCTTCCCCCCACACTGAAACCCCTTCCCCACACACTGAAACCCATCCGCACACACTGAAACCCATCCCCACACAATGAAACCTCTTCCCCACACACTGAAAGCTCTTCCCCAAAGACTGAAACCCTTCCCCACATACAGAAACCTCTTCCCCATGCACTGAAACCCCTTCCACACGCACTGAACCCTCTTCCACACACACTGAAACCTCTTCCCCACACTCTGAAACCTCTTCCCCACACACTGAAGCTCCTTCCCCACACGCTGAAACTTCTTCCACACCCACTGAAACCCATCCCCACACACTGAAACCTGTTCGCCACAGACTGAAACTCTTCCCCACACACTGAAACCTCTTCCCCACACACTGAAACCCCTTCCCCGCACACAGAAACCTCTTTCCCACACACTGTACCCACTTCACCACGCACTGACACCCCTTCCCCACACACTGAAACCTCTTCCCCACACACTGAAACCACTTCCCCACAGACTGATACCCCTTCCCCACGCTCTGAAACCTCTTCCCCACACACTGAAACCACTTCCCCACACATTGAAACCCCTTCCCCACACACTGAAACCTCTTTCCCACACACTGAAAGCTCTTCCCCACAGACTGAAACCCTTCCCCACAGACTGAAACCTCTTCCCCACACACTGAAACCCCTTCCCCAAGCACTGAAACCCCTTCCACACACACCAACACCTCTTCCCCACACACTGAAACCTCTTCCCCACACACTGAAACTCCTTCCCCACGCACAGAATCCTCTTCCGCACACACTGAAACATCTTCCCCACACACTGAATCCTCTTCCCCACACGCTGAAACTTCTTCCACACCCACTGAAAGCCATCCCCACACACTGAAACCCCTTCCACACACACTGAAACCTCTTCCACACACACTGAAACCCCTTGCACACACACTTAAACCTCTTCCACACATACTGAAACCTCTTCCCCACACACTGAAACCATTCCCCACACACTGAAACCTCTTCCCCACACACAGAAACATCTTCCCCACATATTAAAACCCCTTCCACACACACTGAAACCCCTTCCCCGCACACTGAAACCTCTTCCCCACACACTGAAACACTTTCCCAACGACTGAAACCACTTCCCCACAGACTGAAACCTCTTCCCCACACACTGAAAACTCTTCCCCACACACTGAAACCTCTTCCCCGCACACTGAAACCTCCTCCCCACACACTGAATCCCCTTCATCACACACTGAAACCCCTTCCCCACACACTGAAACCTCATCCCCACACACTGAAACAACTTCCCCACAGACTGAAACCCCTTATCCACACACTGAAACCCCTTCCACACACACTGAAACCTCTTCCACACTCACTGAAACCCCTTATCCACACACTGAAACCCCTTCCACACACACTGAAACCTCTTCCCCACACACTGAAACCTCTTCCCCACAGGCAGAAACCCTTTCCCCACACACTGAAACCCATCCCCACACACTGAAACCTCATCCTCACACACTGAAACCCATCCCCACACAGTGAAACCCCTTCCCCACACACTGAAACCCATCCCCACACACTGAAAACCTTCCCCGCAAACTGAAATCCCTTCCCACGAACTGAAACCTCTTCCCCACACACTGAAACCTCTTCCCCACAGACTGAAACCACTTCCCCACACACTAAAACCTCTTCCCCACACACTGAAAACTCTTCCCAACACACTGAAACCCCTTATCCACACACTGAAACCTCTTCCACACACACTGAAACCTCTTCCCCACACACTGAAACCTCTTCCCCACACGCTGAAACTTATTCCACACCCACTGAAAGCCATCCCCACACACTGAAACCCCTTCCACACACACTGAAACCTCTTCCACACACACTGAAACCCCTTGCACACACACTTAAACCTCTTCCACACATACTGAAACCTCTTCCCCACACACTGAAACCATTCCCCACACACTGAAACCTCTTCCCCACACACAGAAACATCTTCCCCACATATTAAAACCCCTTCCACACACACTGAAGCCCCTTCCCCGCACACTGAAACCTCTTCCCCACACACTGAAACACTTTCCCAACGACTGAAACCACTTCCCCACAGACTGAAACCTCTTCCCCACACACTGAAAACTCTTCCCAAAACACTGAAGCCCCTTATCCACACACTGAAACCCCTTCCACACACACTGAAACCCCTTCCACACACACTGAAACCTCTTCCCCACAGGCAGAAACCCCTTCCCCACACACTGAAACCCATCCACACACACTGAAACCTCATCCTCACACAGTGAAACCCATCCCCATACAGTGAAACCCCTTCCCCACACACTGAAACCCATCCCCACACACTGAAAACCTTCCCCGCAAACTGAAACCCCTTCCCACGCACTGAAACCTCTTCCCCACACACTGAAACCTCTTCCCCACAGACTGAAACCACTTCCCCACACACTAAAACCTCTTCCCCACACACTGAAAACTCTTCCCAACACACTGAAACCCCTTATCCACACACTGAAACCCCTTCCACACACACTGAAACCTCTTCCCCACACACTGAAACCTCTTCCCCACAGGCAGAAACCCCTTCCCCACACACTGAAACCCATCCCCACACACTGAAACCTCATCCTCACACACTGAAACCCATCCCCACACAGTGAAACCCCTTCCCCACACACTGAAACCCATCCCCACACACTGAAAACCTTCCCCACAAACTGAAACCCCTTCCCACGCACTGAAACCTCTTCCCCACACACAGAAACCCCTTCCCCACGCACTGAAACCTCTTCCACACACAATGAAACCCCTTCACCACACGCTGAAACCCTTTCCACACACACTGAAGACCCGTCCCCACATACTGAAACCCTTCCCCACACACTGAAACCCTTCTCCACACACTGAAACCTCTTCCCCACACACGGAAACATCTTTCACTCACACTGAAACCCATCCCCAGACACTGAAACCTCCTCCCCACACAATGAAACCTCTTCCCCACACACAGAAACCCCTTTCGCAAACACTGAAACCCCTTCCACACACACTGAAACCCCTTGCACACACACTTAAACCTCTTCCACACATACTGAAACCACTTCCCCACACACTGAAACCATTCCCCACAAACTGAAACCAATCCCCACACACAGAAACATCTTCCCCACACATTGAAACCCCTTCCCCACACAGTGAAACCCCTTCCCCGCACACTGAAACCTCTTCCCCACACACTGAAACCTCTTCCCCACAGACTGAAACCACTTCCCCACACACTAAAACCTCTTCTCCACACACTGAAAATTCTTCCCAACACACTGAAACCCCTTATCCACACACTGAAACCCCTTCCACACACACTGAAACCTCTTCCCCAAACACTGAAACCTCTTCCCCACAGGCAGAAACCCCTTCCCCACACACTGAAACCCATCCCCACACACTGAAACCTCATCCCCACACGCTGAAACCCCTTCCCTACACGCTGCAACGCCTTCCACACACACTGAAACCCATTCCCCACACACTGAAACCCATCCCCACAGACTGAAACCTCTTCCCCACACATTGAAACCCATCCCCACACACTGAAACCTCTTCCCCGCTAACTGAAACCTCTTCCCCACTCACTAAAACCTCTTCCCCACACACAGAAACCCTTCCCTACACGCTGAAACCCCTTCCCCACAGGCCGAAACCCCTTCCACACACACTGATAACCCTCCCACACACACTGAAACCTCTTCCACACACAATGAAACCCCTTCACCACACGCTGAAACCCTTTCCACACACACTGAAGACCCGTCCCCACATACTGAAACCCTTCCCCACACACTGAAACCCTTCTCCACACACTGAAACCTCTTCCCCACACACGGAAACATCTTTCACTCACACTGAAACCCATCCCCAGACACTGAAACCTCCTCCCCACACAATGAAACCTCTTCCCCACACACAGAAACCCCTTTCGCAAACACTGAAACCCCTTCCACACACACTGAAACCCCTTGCACACACACTTAAACCTCTTCCACACATACTGAAACCACTTCCCCACACACTGAAACCATTCCCCACAAACTGAAACCAATCCCCACACACAGAAACATCTTCCCCACACATTGAAACCCCTTCCCCACACAGTGAAACCCCTTCCCCGCACACTGAAACCTCTTCCCCACACACTGAAACCTCTTCCCCACAGACTGAAACCACTTCCCCACACACTAAAACCTCTTCTCCACACACTGAAAATTCTTCCCAACACACTGAAACCCCTTATCCACACACTGAAACCCCTTCCACACACACTGAAACCTCTTCCCCAAACACTGAAACCTCTTCCCCACAGGCAGAAACCCCTTCCCCACACACTGAAACCCATCCCCACACACTGAAACCTCATCCCCACACGCTGAAACCCCTTCCCTACACGCTGCAACGCCTTCCACACACACTGAAACCCATTCCCCACACACTGAAACCCATCCCCACAGACTGAAACCTCTTCCCCACACATTGAAACCCATCCCCACACACTGAAACCTCTTCCCCGCTAACTGAAACCTCTTCCCCACTCACTAAAACCTCTTCCCCACACACAGAAACCCTTCCCTACACGCTGAAACCCCTTCCCCACAGGCCGAAACCCCTTCCACACACACTGATAACCCTCCCACACACACTGAAACCTCTTCCACACACAATGAAACCCCTTCACCACACGCTGAAACCCTTTCCACACACACTGAAGACCCGTCCCCACATACTGAAACCCTTCCCCACACACTGAAACCCTTCTCCACACACTGAAACCTCTTCCCCACACACGGAAACATCTTTCACTCACACTGAAACCCATCCCCAGACACTGAAACCTCCTCCCCACACAATGAAACCTCTTCCCCACACACAGAAACCCCTTTCGCATACACTGAAACCCCTTCCACACACACTGAAACCCCTTGCACACACACTTAAACCTCTTCCACACATACTGAAACCACTTCCCCACACACTGAAACCATTCCCCACAAACTGAAACCAATCCCCACACACAGAAACATCTTCCCCACACATTGAAACCCCTTCCCCACACAGTGAAACCCCTTCCCCGCACACTGAAACCTCTTCCCCACACACTGAAACCTCTTCCCCACAGACTGAAACCACTTCCCCACACACTAAAACCTCTTCTCCACACACTGAAAATTCTTCCCAACACACTGAAACCCCTTATCCACACACTGAAACCCCTTCCACACACACTGAAACCTCTTCCCCAAACACTGAAACCTCTTCCCCACAGGCAGAAACCCCTTCCCCACACACTGAAACCCATCCCCACACACTGAAACCTCATCCCCACACGCTGAAACCCCTTCCCTACACGCTGCAACGCCTTCCACACACACTGAAACCCATTCCCCACACACTGAAACCCATCCCCACAGACTGAAACCTCTTCCCCACACATTGAAACCCATCCCCACACACTGAAACCTCTTCCCCGCTAACTGAAACCTCTTCCCCACTCACTAAAACCTCTTCCCCACACACAGAAACCCTTCCCTACACGCTGAAACCCCTTCCCCACAGGCCGAAACCCCTTCCACACACACTGATAACCCTCCCACACACACTGAAACCTCTTCCACACACAATGAAACCCCTTCACCACACACTGAAACCCTTTCCACACACACTGAAGCCCCGTCCCCACATACTGAAACCCTTCCCCACACACTGAAACCCTTCTCCACACACTGAAACCTCTTCCCCAAACACTGAAACATATTTCACTCACACTGAAACCCATCTCTAGACACTGAAACCTCCTCCCCACACAATGAAACCTCTTCCCCACACGCAGAAACCCCTTCCACACACACTGAAACCCCTTGCACACACACTTAAACCTCTTCCATACATACTGAAACCCCTTCCCCGCACACTGAAACCTCTTCCCCACACACTGAATCCCCTTCACCACACACTGAAACACCTTCCCCACACACTGAAACCTCTTCCCCACACACTGAAACCCATCCCCACACACTGAAAACCTTCCCCACAAACTGAAACCCCTTCCCACGCACTGAAACCTCTTCCCCACAGACTGTAACCACTTCCCCACAAACTGAAACCTCTTCCCCACACACAGAAACCCCTTCCCCACGCACTGAAACCTCTTCCACACACAATGAAACCCCTTCACCAAACGCTGAAACCCTTTCCACACACACTGAAGCCCCGTCCCCACATACTGAAACCCTTCCCCACACAGTGAAACCCTTCTCCACACACTGAAACCTCTTCCCCACACACGGAAACATCTTTCACTCACACTGAAACCCATCCCCAGACACTGAAACCTCCTCCCCACACAATGAAACCTCTTCCCCACACACAGAAACCCCTTTCGCAAACACTGAAACCCCTTCCACACACACTGAAACCCCTTGCACACACACTTAAACCTCTTCCACACATACTGAAACCTCTTCCCCACACACTGAAACCATTCCCCACAAACTGAAACCAATCCCCACACACAGAAACATCTTCCCCACACATTGAAACCCCTTCCCCACACAGTGAAACCCCTTCCCCGCACACTGAAACCTCTTCCCCACACATCTGAAACCTCTTCCCCACAGACTGAAACCACTTCCCCACACACTAAAACCTCTTCTCCACACACTGAAAATTCTTCCCAACACACTGAAACCCCTTCCACACACACTGAAACCTCTTCCCCAAACACTGAAACCTCTTCCCCACAGGCAGAAACCCCTTCCCCACACACTGAAACCCATCCCCACACACTGAAACCTCATCCCCACACGCTGAAACCCCTTCCCTACACGCTGAAACGCCTTCCACACACACTGAAACCCATTCCCCACACACTGAAACCCATCCCCACAGACTGAAACCTCTTCCCCACACATTGAAACCCATCCCCACACACTGAAACCTCTTTCCCTCTAACTGAAACCTCTTCCCCACTCACTAAAACCTCTTCCCCACACACAGAAACCCTTCCCCACACGCTGAAACCCCTTCCCCACAGGCCAAAACCCCTTCCACACACACTGATAACCCTTCCACACACACTGAAACCTCTTCCACACACAATGAAACCCCTTCACCACACACTGAAACCCTTTCCACACACACTGAAGCCCCGTCCCCACATACTGAAACCCTTCCCCACACACTGAAACCCTTCTCCACACACTGAAACCTCTTCCCCACACACTGAAACATATTTCACTCACACTGAAACCCATCCCCAGACACTGAAACCTCCTCCCCACACAATGAAACCCCTTCCCCACACACTGAAACCCATCCCCACACACTGAAACCCATCCCCACACACTGTAATCTCTTCCCCACACACTGAAAGCCCTTCCCCACACACTGAAACCCCTTCCCCAAGCACTGAAACCCATCCCAACACACTGGAACCTCTTCCCCCCACACTGAAACCCCTTCCCCACACACTGAAACCCATCCGCACACACTGAAACCCATCCCCACACAATGAAACCTCTTCCCCACACACTGAAAGCTCTTCCCCAAGGCTGAAACCCTTCCCCACATACAGAAACCTCTTCCCCATGCACTGAAACCCCTTCCACACGCACTGAACCCTCTTCCACACACACTGAAACCTCTTCCCCACACTCTGAAACCTCTTCCCCACACACTGAAGCTCCTTCCCCACACGCTGAAACTTCTTCCACACCCACTGAAACCCATCCCCACACACTGAAACCTGTTCGCCACAGACTGAAACTCTTCCCCACACACTGAAACCTCTTCCCCACACACTGAAACCCCTTCCCCGCACACAGAAACCTCTTTCCCACACACTGTACCCACTTCACCACGCAATGACACCCCTACCCCACACACTGAAACCTCTTCCCCACACACTGAAACCACTTCCCCACAGACTGATGCCCCTTCCCCACGCTCTGAAACCTCTTCCCCACACACTGAAACCACTTCCCCACACATTGAAACCCCTTCCCCACACACTGAAACCTCTTTCCCACACACTGAAAGCTCTTCCCCACAGACTGAAACCCTTCCCCACAGACTGAAACCTCTTCCCCACACACTGAAACCCCTTCCCCAAGCACTGAAACCCCTTCCACACACACCAACACCTCTTCCCCACACACTGAAACCTCTTCCCCACACACTGAAACTCCTTCTCCACGCACAGAAACCTCTTCTGCACACACTGAAACATCTTCCCCACACACTGAATCCTCTTCCCCACACGCTGAAACTTCTTCCACACCCACTGAAAGCCATCCCCACACACTGAAACCCCTTCCACACACACTGAAACCTCTTCCACACACACTGAAACCCCTTGCACACACACTTAAACCTCTTCCACACATACTGAAACCTCTTCCCCACACACTGAAACCATTCCCCACACACTGAAACCTCTTCCCCACACACAGAAACATCTTCCCCACATATTAAAACCCCTTCCACACACACTGAAACCCCTTCCCCGCACACTGAAACCTCTTCCCCACACACTGAAACACTTTCCCAACGACTGAAACCACTTCCCCACAGACTGAAACCTCTTCCCCACACACTGAAAACTCTTCCCCACACACTGAAACCTCTTCCCCGCACACTGAAACCTCCTCCCCACACACTGAATCCCCTTCATCACACACTGAAACCCCTTCCCCACACACTGAAACCTCATCCCCACACACTGAAACAACTTCCCCACAGACTGAAACCCCTTATCCACACACTGAAACCCCTTCCACACACACTGAAACCTCTTCCACACACACTGAAACCCCTTATCCACACACTGAAACCCCTTCCACACACACTGAAACCTCTTCCCCACACACTGAAACCTCTTCCCCACAGGCAGAAACCCCTTCCCCACACACTGAAACCTCATCCTCACACACTGAAACCCATCCCCACACAGTGAAACCCCTTCCCCACACACTGAAACCCATCCCCACACACTGAAAACCTTCCCCGCAAACTGAAATCCCTTCCCACGAACTGAAACCTCTTCCCCACACACTGAAACCTCTTCCCCACAGACTGAAACCACTTCCCCACACACTAAAACCTCTTCCCCACACACTGAAAACTCTTCCCAACACACTGAAACCCCTTATCCACACACTGAAACCCCTTCCACACAAACTGAAACCCCTTGCACACACACTTAAACCTCTTCCCCACACACTGAAACCTCTTCCCCACACGCTGAAACTTATTCCACACCCACTGAAAGCCATCCCCACACACTGAAACCCCTTCCACACACACTGAAACCTCTTCCACACACACTGAAACCCCTTGCACACACACTTAAACCTCTTCCACACATACTTAAACCTCTTCCCCACACAATGAAACCATTCCCCACACACTGAAACCTCTTCCCCACACACAGAAACATCTTCCCCACATATTAAAACCCCTTCCACACACACTGAAGCCCCTTCCCCGCACACTGAAACCTCTTCCCCACACACTGAAACACTTTCCCAACGACTGAAACCACTTCCCCACAGACTGAAACCTCTTCCCCACACACTGAAAACTCTTCCCAACACACTGAAACCCCTTATCCACACACTGAAACCCCTTCCACACACACTGAAACCTCTTCCCCACACACTGAAACCTCTTCCCCACAGGCAGAAACCCCTTCCCCACACACTGAAACCCATCCACACACACTGAAACCTCATCCTCACACAGTGAAACCCATCCCCATACAGTGAAACCCCTTCCCCACACACTGAAACCCATCCCCAGACACTGAAAACCTTCCCCGCAAACTGAAACCCCTTCCCACGCACTGAAACCTCTTCCCCACACACTGAAACCGCTTCCCCACAGACTGAAACCACTTCCCCACACACTAAAACCTCTTCCCCACACACTGAAAACTCTTCCCAACACACTGAAACCCCTTATCCACACACTGAAACCCCTTCCAGACACACTGAAACCTCTTCCCCACACACTGAAACCTCTTCCCCACAGGCAGAAACCCCTTCCCCACACACTGAAACCCATCCCCACACACTGAAACCTCATCCTCACACACTGAAACCCATCCCCACACAGTGAAACCCCTTCCCCACACACTGAAACCCATCCCCACACACTGAAAACCTTCCCCACAAACTGAAACCCCTTCCCACGCACTGAAACCTCTTCCCCACACACAGAAACCCCTTCCCCACGCACTGAAACCTCTTCCACACACAATGAAACCCCTTCACCACACGCTGAAACCCTTTCCACACACACTGAAGCCCCGTCCCCACATACTGAAACCCTTCCCCACACACTGAAACCCTTCTCCACACACTGAAACCTCTTCCCCACACACGGAAACATCTTTCACTCACACTGAAACCCATCCCCAGACACTGAAACCTCCTCCCCACACAATGAAACCTCTTCCCCACACACAGAAACCCCTTTCGCAAACACTGAAACCCCTTCCACACACACTGAAACCCCTTGCACACACACTTAAACCTCTTCCACACATACTGAAACCTCTTCCCCACACACTGAAACCATTCCCCACAAACTGAAACCAATCCCCACACACAGAAACATCTTCCCCACACATTGAAACCCCTTCCCCACACAGTGAAACCCCTTCCCCGCACACTGAAACCTCTTCCCCACACACTGAAACCTCTTCCCCACAGACTGAAACCACTTCCCCACACACTAAAACCTCTTCTCCACACACTGAAAATTCTTCCCAACACACTGAAACCCCTTATCCACACACTGAAACCCCTTCCACACACACTGAAACCTCTTCCCCAAACACTGAAACCTCTTCCCCACAGGCAGAAACCCCTTCCCCACACACTGAAACCCATCCCCACACACTGAAACCTCATCCCCACACGCTGAAACCCCTTCCCTACACGCTGCAACGCCTTCCACACACACTGAAACCCATTCCCCACACACTGAAACCCATCCCCACAGACTGAAACCTCTTCCCCACACATTGAAACCCATCCCCACACACTGAAACCTCTTCCCCGCTCACTGAAACCTCTTCCCCACTCACTAAAACCTCTTCCCCACACACAGAAACACTTCCCTACACGCTGAAACCCCTTCCCCACAGGCCGAAACCCCTTCCACACACACTGATAACCCTTCCACACACACTGAAACCTCTTCCACACACAATGAAACCCCTTCACCACACACTGAAACCCTTTCCACACACACTGAAGCCCCGTCCCCACATACTGAAACCCTTCCCCACACACTGAAACCCTTCTCCACACACTGAAACCTCTTCCCCACACACTGAAACATATTTCACTCACACTGAAACCCATCCCCAGACACTGAAACCTCCTCCCCACACAATGAAACCTCTTCCCCACACGCAGAAACCCGTTCCGCAAACACTGAAACCCCTTCCACACACACTGAAACCCCTTGCACACACACTTAAACCTCTTCCATACATACTGAAACCCCTTCCCCGCACACTGAAACCTCTTCCCCACACACTGAATCCCCTTCACCACACACTGAAACCCCTTCCCCACACACTGAAACCTCTTACCCACACACTGAAACCCATCCCCACACACTGAAAACCTTCCCCACAAACTGAAACCCCTTCCCACGCACTGAAACCTCTTCCCCACAGACTGTAACCACTTCCCCACAAACTGAAACCTCTTCCCCACACACAGAAACCCCTTCCCCACGCACTGAAACCTCTTCCACACACAATGAAACCCCTTCACCACACGCTGAAACCCTTTCCACACACACTGAAGACCCGTCCCCACATACTGAAACCCTTCCCCACACACTGAAACCCTTCTCCACACACTGAAACCTCTTCCCCACACACGGAAACATCTTTCACTCACACTGAAACCCATCCCCAGACACTGAAACCTCCTCCCCACACAATGAAACCTCTTCCCCACACACAGAAACCCCTTTCGCAAACACTGAAACCCCTTCCACACACACTGAAACCCTTTGCACACACACTTAAACCTCTTCCACACATACTGAAACCTCTTCCCCACACACTGAAACCATTCCCCACAAACTGAAACCAATCCCCACACACAGAAACATCTTCCCCACACATTGAAACCCCTTCCCCACACAGTGAAACCCCTTCCCCGCACACTGAAACCTCTTCCCCACACACTGAAACCTCTTCCCCACAGACTGAAACCACTTCCCCACACACTAAAACCTCTTCTCCACACACTGAAAATTCTTCCCAACACACTGAAACCCCTTCCACACACACTGAAACCTCTTCCCCAAACACTGAAACCTCTTCCCCACAGGCAGAAACCCCTTCCCCACACACTGAAACCCATCCCCACACACTGAAACCTCATCCCCACACGCTGAAACCCCTTCCCTACACGCTGAAACGCCTTCCACACACACTGAAACCCATTCCCCACACACTGAAACCCATCCCCACAGACTGAAACCTCTTCCCCACACATTGAAACCCATCCCCACACACTGAAACCTCTTCCCCGCTAACTGAAACCTCTTCCCCACTCACTAAAACCTCTTCCCCACACACAGAAACCCTTCCCCACACGCTGAAACCCCTTCCCCACAGGCCGAAACCCCTTCCACACACACTGATAACCCTTCCACACACACTGAAACCTCTTCCACACACAATGAAACCCCTTCACCACACACTGAAACCCTTTCCACACACACTGAAGCCCCGTCCCCACATACTGAAACCCTTCCCCACACACTGAAACCCTTCTCCACACACTGAAACCTCTTCCCCACACACTGAAACATATTTCACTCACACTGAAACCCATCCCCAGACACTGAAACCTCCTCCCCACACAATGAAACATCTTCCCCACACACAGAAACCCATTCCGCAAACACTGAAACCCCTTCCACACACACTGAAACCCCTTGCACACACACTTAAACCTCTTCCATACATACTGAAACCCCTTCCCCGCACACTGAAACCTCTTCCCCACACACTGAATCCCCTTCACCACACACTGAAACCCCTTCCCCACACACTGAAACCTCTTCCCCACACACTGAAACCCCTTCCCCGCACACTGAAACCTCTTCCCCACACACTGAATCCCCTTCATCACACATTGAAACCCCTTCCCCACAGACTGAAACCCATTCCCCACGCACTGAAACCCATCCCCACACACTGAAACCCATCCCCACACACTGTAATCTCTTCCCCACACACTGAAACCCCTTCCCCACACACTGAAACCCCTTCCCCAAGCACTGAAACCCATCCCAACACACTGGAACCTCTTCCCCCCACACTGAAACCCCTTCCCCACACACTGAAACCCATCCGCACACACTGAAACCCATCCCCACCCAATGAAACCTCTTCCCCACACACTGAAAGCTCTTCCCCAAAGACTGAAACCCTTCCCCACATACAGAAACCTCTTCCCCATGCACTGAAACCCCTTCCACACGCACTGAACCCTCTTCCACACACACTGAAACCTCTTCCCCACACTCTGAAACCTCTTCCCCACACACTGAAGCTCCTTCCCCACACGCTGAAACTTCTTCCACACCCACTGAAACCCATCACCACACACTGAAACCTGTTCGCCACAGACTGAAACTCTTCCCCACACACTGAAACCTCTTCCCCACACACTGAAACCCCTTCCCCGCACACTGAAACCTCTTTCCCACACACTGTACCCTCTTCACCACGCACTGACACCCCTTCCCCACACACTGAAACCTCTTCCCCACACACTGAAACCCTTCCCCACAGACTGATACCCCTTCCCCACGCTCTGAAACCTCTTCCCCACACACTGAAACCACTTCCCCACACATTGAAACCCCTTCCCCACACACTGAAACCTCTTTCCCACACACTGAAAGCTCTTCCCCACAGACTGAAACCCTTCCCCACAGACTGAAACCTCTTCCCCACACACTGAAACCCCTTCCCCAAGCACTGAAACCCCTTCCACACACACCAACACCTCTTCCCCACACACTGAAACCTCTTCCCCACACACTGAAACTCCTTCCCCACGCACAGAAACCTCTTCCACACACACTGAAACATCTTCCCCACACACTGAATCCTCTTCCCCACACGCTGAAACTTCTTCCACACCCACTGAAAGCCATCCCCACACACTGAAACCCCTTCCACACACACTGAAACCTCTTCCACACACATTGAAACCCCTTGCACACACACTTAAACCTATTCCACACATACTGAAACCTCTTCCCCACACACTGAAACCATTCCCCACACACTGAAACCTCTTCCCCACACACAGAAACATCTTCCCCACATATTAAAACCCCTTCCACACACACTGAAACCCCTTCCCCGCACACTGAAACATCTTCCCCACACACTGAAACACTTTCCCAACGACTGAAACCACTTCCCCACAGACTGAAACCTCTTCCCCACACACTGAAAACTCTTCCCAACACACTGAAACCCCTTATCCACACACTGAAACCACTTCCACACACACTGAAACCTCTTCCCCACACACTGAAACCTCTTCCCCACAGGCAGAAACCCCTTCCCCACACACTGAAACCCATCCCCACACACTGAAACCTCATCCTCAAACACTGAAACCCATCCCCACACAGTGAAACCCCTTCCCCACACACTGAAACCCATCCCCACACACTGAAAACCTTCCCCACAAACTGAAACCCCTTCCCACGCACTGAAATCTCTTCCCCACAGACTGTAACCACTTCCCTACAAACTGAAACCTCTTTTCCACACACAGAAACCCCTTCCCCACGCACTGAAACCTCTTACACACACAATGAAACCCGTTCACCACACGCTGAAACCCTTTCCACACACACTGAAGCCCCGTCCCCACATACTGAAACCCTTCCCCACACACTGAAACCCTTCTCCACACACTGAAACCTCTTCCCCACACACGGAAACATCTTTCACTCACACTGAAACCCATCCCCAGACACTGAAACCTCCTCCCCACACAATGAAACCTCTTCCCCACACACAGAAACCCCTTTCGCAAACACTGAAACCCCTTCCACACACACTGAAACCCCTTGCACACACACTTAAACCTCTTCCACACATACTGAAACCTCTTCCCCACACACTGAAACCATTCCCCACAAACTGAAACCAATCCCCACACACAGAAACATCTTCCCCACACATTGAAACCCCTTCCCCACACAGTGAAACCCCTTCCCCGCACACTGAAACCTCTTCCCCACACACTGAAACCTCTTCCCCACAGACTGAAATCACTTCCCCACACACTAAAACCTCTTCTCCACACACTGAAAATTCTTCCCAACACACTGAAACCCCTTCCACACACACTGAAACCTCTTCCCCAAACACTGAAACCTCTTCCCCACAGGCAGAAACCCCTTCCCCACACACTGAAACACATCCCCACTCACTGAAACCTCATCCCCACACGCTGAAACCCCTTCCCTACACGCTGAAACGCCTTCCACACACACTGAAACCCATTCCCCACACACTGAAACCCATCCCCACAGACTGAAACCTCTTCCCCACACATTGAAACCCATCCCCACTCACTAAAACCTCTTCCCCACACACAGAAACCCTTCCCTACACGCTGAAACCCCTTCCCCACAGGCCGAAACCCCTTCCACACACACTGATAACCCTTCCACACACACTGAAACCTCTTCCACACACAATGAAACCCCTTCACCACACGCTGAAAACCTTTCCACACACACTGAAGCCCCGTCCCCACATACTGAAACCCTTCCCCACACACTGAAACCCTTCTCCACACACTGAAACCTCTTCCCCACACACTGAAACATATTTCACTCACACTGAAACCCATCCCCAGACACTGAAACCTCCTCCCCACACAATGAAACCTCTTCCCCACACACAGAAACCCCTTCCGCAAACACTGAAACCCCTTCCACACACACTGAAACCCCTTGCACACACACTTAAACCTCTTCCATACATACTGAAACCTCTTCCCCACACACTGAAACCATTCCCCACAAACTGAAACCAATCCCCACACACAGAAACATCTTCCCCACACATTGAAACCCCTTCCACACACAGTGAAACCCCTTCCCCGCACACTGAAACCTCCTCCCCACACACTGAAACCTCTTCCCCACAGACTGAAACCACATCCCCACACACTAAAACCTCTTCGCACACACACTGAAAACTCTTCCCAACACACTGAAACCCCTTATCCACACACTGAAACCCCTTCCACACACACTGAAACCTCTTCCCCAAACAATGAAACCTCTTCCCCACAGGCAGAAACCCCTTCCCCACACACTGAAACCCATCCCCACACACTGAAACCTCATCCCCACACACTGAAACCCATTCCCACACAGTGAAACCCCTTCCCCACACACTGAAACCCATCCCCACACACTTAAAACCTTCCCCACACACTGAAACCCCTTCCCACGCACTGAAACCTCTTCCCCACAGGATGAAACCACTTCCCCACAAACTGAAACCTCGCACACTGAAACCTCTTCCCCACACACTGATTCCCCTTCACCACACACTGAATCCCCTTCCCCACACACTGAAATCTCTTCCCCACACACTGAAAGCTCTTCCCCACAGACAGAAACCCCTTCCCCACACTCTGAAACTTCTTCCCCACACACTGAAACCCCTTCCGCACAAACTGAAAATCTTCCCCACACACTGAAACACTTCCCCACACACTGAAACCTCTTCCCCACACCCTAAAACCTCTTCCCCACACAATGAAACCTCTTCGGCACAGACTTAAACCCTTCCCCACACACTGAAACCTCTTCCCCAAACACTGAAACCTCTTCCCCAAACACTGAAACCTCTTCCCCACACACTGAAACCTCTTCGCCACACACTGAAACCCCTTCCCCGCACACTGAAACCTCTTCCCCACACACTGAATCCCCTTCACCACACACTGAAACCCCTTCCCCGCACACTGAAACCTCTTCCCCACACACTGAATCCCCTTCACCACACACTGAAACCCCTTCCCCACAGACTGAAACCCCTTCCCCACGCATTGAAACCCATCCCCACACACTGAAACCCATCCCCACACACTGTAATCACTTTCCCACACACTGAAACCCCTTCCCCACACACTGAAACCCCTTCCCCAAGCACTGAAACCCATCCCAACACACTGGAACCTCTTCCCCCCACACTGAAACCCCTTCCCCAAACACTGAAACCCATCCGCACACACTGAAACCCATCCCCACACACTGAAACCTCTTCCCCAGACACTGAAAGCTCTTCCCCAAAGACTGAAACCCTTCCCCACATACAGAAACCTCTTCCCCATGCACTGAAACCCCTTCCACACGCACTGAACCCTCTTCCACACACACTGAAACCTCTTCCCCACACTCTCAAACCTCTTCCCCACACACTGAAGCTCCTTCCCCAAACGCTGAAACTTCTTCCACACCCACTGAAACCCATCCCCAAACACTGAAACCTGTTCGCCACAGACAGAAACTCTTCCCCACACACTGAAACCTCTTCCCCACACACTGAAACCCCTTTGCCACGCTCTGAAACCTCTTCCCCACACACTGAAACCACTTCCCCGCACTTTGAAACCTCTTTCCCACACACTGAAAGCTCTTCCCCACAGACTGAAACCCTTCCTCACAGACTGAAACCTCTTCCCCACACACTGAAACCCCTTCCCCAAGCACTGAAACCCCTTCCACACACACCAACACCTCTTCCCCACACACTGAAACCTCTTCCCCACACACTGAAACTCCATCCCCACGCACAGAAACCTCTTCCACACACACTGAAACAACTTCCCCACACACTGAATCCTCTTCCCCACACGCTGAAACTTCTTCCACACCCACTGAAACCCATCCCCACACACTGAAACCCCTTCCACACACACTGAAACCTCTTCCACACACACTGAAACCCCTTGCACACACACTTAAACCTCTTCCACACATACTGAAACCTCTTCCCCACACACTGAAACCATTCCCCACACACTGAAACCAATTCCCACACACAGAAACATCTTCCCCACATATTAAAACCCCTTCCACACACACTGAAACCCCTTCCCCGCACACTGAAACCTCTTCCCCACACACTGAAACCCTTTCCCAACGACTGAAACCACTTCCCCACAGACTGAAACCTCTTCCCCACACAATGAAAACTCTTCCCAACACACTGAAACCCCTTATCCACACACTGAAACCCCTTCCACACACACTGAAACCTCTTCCCCACACACTGAAACCTCTTCCCCACAGGCAGAAACCCCTTCCCCACACACTGAAACCCATCCCCACACACTGAAACCTCATCCTCACACACTGAAACCCATCCCCACACAGTCAAACCCCTTCCCCACACACTGAAACCCATCCCCACACACTGAAAACCTTCCCGACAAACTGAAACCCCTTCCCACGCAATGAAACCTCTTCCCCACAGACTGTAACCACTTCCCCACAAACTGAAACCTCTTCCCCACACACAGACACCCCTTCCCCACGCACTGAAACCTCTTCCCCACACACTGAAACCTCTTCCCCACACACTGAAACCTCTTCGCCACACACTGAAACCCCTTCCCCGCACACTGAAACCTCTTCCCCACACACTGAATCCCCTTCACCACACACTGAAACCCCTTCCCCGCACACTGAAACCTCTTCCCCACACACTGAATCCCCTTCACCACACACTGAAACCCCTTCCCCACAGACTGAAACCCCTTCCCCACGCATTGAAACCCATCCCCACACACTGAAACCCATCCCCACACACTGTAATCACTTTCCCACACACTGAAACCCCTTCCCCACACACTGAAACCCCTTCCCCAAGCACTGATACCCATCCCAACAGACTGGAACCTCTTCCCCCCACACTGAAACCCCTTCCCCAAACACTGAAACCCATCCGCACACTCTGAAACCCATCCCCACACACTGAAACCTCTTCCCCAGACACTGAAAGCTCTTCCCCAAAGACTGAAACCCTTCCCCACATACAGAAACCTCTTCCCCATGCACTGAAACCCCTTCCACACGCACTGAACCCTCTTCCACACACACTGAAACCTCTTCCCCACACTCTCAAACCTCTTCCCCACACACTGAAGCTCCTTCCCCAAACGCTGAAACTTCTTCCACACCCACTGAAACCCATCCCCAAACACTGAAACCTGTTCGCCACAGACAGAAACTCTTCCCCACACACTGAAACCTCTTCCCCACACACTGAAACCCCTTTGCCACGCTCTGAAACCTCTTCCCCACACACTGAAACCACTTCCCCGCACTTTGAAACCTCTTTCCCACACACTGAAAGCTCTTCCCCACAGACTGAAACCCTTCCCCACAGACTGAAACCTCTTCCCCACACACTGAAACCCCTTCCCCAAGCACTGAAACCCCTTCCACACACACCAACACCTCTTCCCCACACACTGAAACCTCTTCCCCACACACTGAAACTCCATCCCCACGCACAGAAACCTCTTCCACACACACTGAAACAACTTCCCCACACACTGAATCCTCTTCCCCACACGCTGAAACTTCTTCCACACCCACTGAAACCCATCCCCACACACTGAAACCCCTTCCACACACACTGAAACCTCTTCCACACACACTGAAACCCCTTGCACACACACTTAAACCTCTTCCACACATACTGAAACCTCTTCCCCACACACTGAAACCATTCCCCACACACTGAAACCAATTCCCACACACAGAAACATCTTCCCCACATATTAAAACCCCTTCCACACACACTGAAACCCCTTCCCCGCACACTGAAACCTCTTCCCCACACACTGAAACCCTTTCCCAACGACTGAAACCACTTCCCCACAGACTGAAACCTCTTCCCCACACAATGAAAACTCTTCCCAACACACTGAAACCCCTTATCCACACACTGAAACCCCTTCCACACACACTGAAACCTCTTCCCCACACACTGAAACCTCTTCCCCACAGGCAGAAACCCCTTCCCCACACACTGAAACCCATCCCCACACACTGAAACCTCATCCTCACACACTGAAACCCATCCCCACACAGTCAAACCCCTTCCCCACACACTGAAACCCATCCCCACACACTGAAAACCTTCCCGACAAACTGAAACCCCTTCCCACGCAATGAAACCTCTTCCCCACAGACTGTAACCACTTCCCCACAAACTGAAACCTCTTCCCCACACACAGACACCCCTTCCCCACGCACTGAAACCTCTTACCCACACACTGAAACCTCTTCCCCACAGACTGAAACCACATCCCCACACACTAAAACCTCTTCCCCACACACTGAAAATTCTTCCCAACACACTGAAACCCCTTATCCACACACTGAAACCCCTTCCACACCCACTGAAACCTCTTCCCCAAACACTGAAACCTCTTCCCCACAGGCAGAAACCCCTTCCGCACACACTGAAACCCATCCCCACACACTGAAACCTCATCCCCACACACTGAAACCCATCCCCACACAGTGAAACCCCTTCCCCACACACAGTAACCCATCCCCACACACTGAAAACCTTCCCCACACACTGAAACCCCTTCCCCACACACTGAAACCTCTTCCCCACACACTGAAACACTTCCCCACACACTGAAACCTCTTCCCCACACCCTAAAACCTCTTCCCCACACAATGAAACCTCTTCGGCACAGACTTAAACCCTTCCCCACACACAGAAGCCTCTTCCCCACACATTGAAACCTCTTCCCCAAACACTGAAACCTCTTCCCCACACACTGAAACCTCTTCCCCACACACTGAAACCCCTTCCCCGCACACTGAAACCTCTTCCCCACACACTGAATCCCCTTCACCACACACTGAAACCCCTTCCCCACACACTGAAACCTCTTCCCCACACACTGAAACCCCTTCCGCGCACACTGAAACCTCTTCCCCACACACTGAATCCCCTTCACCACACACTGAAACCCCTTCCCCACAGACTGAAACCCCTTCCCCACGCACTGAAACCCATCCCCACACACTGAAACCCATCCCCACACACTGTCATCTCTTCCCCACACACTGAAACCCCTTCCCCACACACTGAAACCCCTTCCCCAAGCACTGAAACCCATCCCAACACACTGGAACCTCTACCCCCCACACTGAAACCCCTTCCCCACACACTGAAACCCATCCGCAAACACTGAAACCCATCCCCACACACTGAAACCTCTTTCCCACACACTGAAAGCTCTTCCCCAAAGACTGAAACCCTTCCCCACATACAGAAACCTCTTCCCCATGCACTGAAACCCCTTCCACACGCACTGAACCCTCTTCCACACACACTGAAACCTCCTCCCCACACTCTGAAACCTCTTCCCCACACACTGAAGCTCCTTCCCCACACGCTGAAACTTCTTCCACACCCACTGAAACCCATCCCCTCACACTGAAACCTGTTCGCCACAGACTGAAACTCTTCCCCACACACTGAAACCTCTTCCCCACACACTGAAACCCCTTCCCCGCACACTGAAACCTCTTTCCCACACACTGTACCCCCTTCACCACGCACTGACACCCCTTCCCCACACACTGAAACCTCTTCCCCACACACTGAAACCACTTCCCCACAGACTGATACCCCTTCCCCAAACTCTGAAACCTCTTCCCCACACACTGAAACCACTTCCCCACACATTGAAACCCCTTCCCCACACACTGAATCCTCTTTCCCACACACTGAAAGCTCTTCCCCACACACTGAAACACTTTCCCAACGACTGAAACCACTTCCCCACAGACTGAAACCTCTTCCCCACACACTGAAAACTCTTCCCCACACACTGAAACCTCTTCCCCGCACACTGAAACCTCCTCCCCACACACTGAATCCCCTTCATCACACACTGAAACCCCTTCCCCACACACTGAAACCTCATCCCCACACACTGAAACAACTTCCCCACAGACTGAAACCCTTTATCCACACACTGAAACCCCTTCCACACACACTGAAACCTCTTCCACACACACTGAAACCCCTTATCCACACACTGAAACCCCTTCCACACACACTGAAACCTCTTCCCCACACACTGAAACCTCTTCCCCACAGGCAGAAACCCCTTCCCCACACACTGAAACCCATCCCCACACACTGAAACCTCATCCTCACACACTGAAACCCATCCCCACACAGTGAAACCCCTTCCCCACACACTGAAACCCATCCCCACACACTGAAAACCTTCCCCGCAAACTGAAATCCCTTCCCACGAACTGAAACCTCTTCCCCACACACTGAAACCTCTTCCCCACAGACTGAAACCACTTCCCCACACACTAAAACCTCTTCCCCACACACTGAAAACTCTTCCCAACACACTGAAACCCCTTATCCACACACTGAAACCCCTTCCACACACACTGAAACCTCTTCCCCACACACTGAAACCTCTTCCCCACACGCTGAAACTTATTCCACACCCACTGAAAGCCATCCCCACACACTGAAACCCCTTCCACACACACTGAAACCTCTTCCACACACACTGAAACCCCTTGCACACACACTTAAACCTCTTCCACACATACTGAAACCTCTTCCCCACACACTGAAACCATTCCCCACACACTGAAACCTCTTCCCCACACACAGAAACATCTTCCCCACATATTAAAACCCCTTCCACACACACTGAAGCCCCTTCCCCGCACACTGAAACCTCTTCCCCACACACTGAAACACTTTCCCAACGACTGAAACCACTTCCCCACAGACTGAAACCTCTTCCCCACACACTGAAAACTCTTCCCAACACACTGAAACCCCTTATCCACACACTGAAACCCCTTCCACACACACTGAAACCTCTTTCCCACACACTGAAACCTCTTCCCCACAGGCAGAAACCCCTTCCCCACACACTGAAACCCATCCGCACACACTGAAACCTCATCCTCACACAGTGAAACCCATCCCCATACAGTGAAACCCCTTCCCCACACACTGAAACCCATCCCCACACACTGAAAACCTTCCCCGCAAACTGAAACCCCTTCCCACGCACTGAAACCTCTTCCCCACACACTGAAACCTCTTCCCCACAGACTGAAACCACTTCCCCACACACTAAAACCTCTTCCCCACACACTGAAAACTCTTCCCAACACACTGAAACCCCTTATCCACACACTGAAACCCCTTCCAGACACACTGAAACCTCTTCCCCACACACTGAAACCTCTTCCCCACAGGCAGAAACCCCTTCCCCACACACTGAAACCCATCCCCACACACTGAAACCTCATCCTCACACACTGAAACCCATCCCCACACAGTGAAACCCCTTCCCCACACACTGAAACCCATCCCCACACACTGAAAACCTTCCCCACAAACTGAAACCCCTTCCCACGCACTGAAACCTCTTCCCCACACACAGAAACCCCTTCCCCACGCACTGAAACCTCTTCCACACACAATGAAACCCCTTCACCACACGCTGAAACCCTTTCCACACACACTGAAGCCCCGTCCCCACATACTGAAACCCTTCCCCACACACTGAAACCCTTCTCCACACACTGAAACCTCTTCCCCACACACGGAAACATCTTTCACTCACACTGAAACCCATCCCCAGACACTGAAACCTCCTCCCCACACAATGAAACCTCTTCCCCACACACAGAAACCCCTTTCGCAAACACTGAAACCCCTTCCACACACACTGAAACCCCTTGCACACACACTTAAACCTCTTCCACACATACTGAAACCTCTTCCCCACACACTGAAACCATTCCCCACAAACTGAAACCAATCCCCACACACAGAAACATCTTCCCCACACATTGAAACCCCTTCCCCACACAGTGAAACCCCTTCCCCGCACACTGAAACCTCTTCCCCACACACTGAAACCTCTTCCCCACAGACTGAAACCACTTCCCCACACACTAAAACCTCTTCTCCACACACTGAAAATTCTTCCCAACACACTGAAACCCCTTATCCACACACTGAAACCCCTTCCACACACACTGAAACCTCTTCCCCACACACTGAAACCTCTTCCCCACACACTGAAACACTTCCCCACACACTGAAACCTCTTCCCCACACCCTAAAACCTCTTCCCCACACAATGAAACCTCTTCGGCACAGACTTAAACCCTTCCCCACACACAGAAGCCTCTTCCCCACACATTGAAACCTCTTCCCCAAACACTGAAACCTCTTCCCCACACACTGAAACCTCTTCCCCACACACTGAAACCCCTTCCCCGCACACTGAAACCTCTTCCCCACACACTGAATCCCCTTCACCACACACTGAAACCCCTTCCCCACACACTGAAACCTCTTCCCCACACACTGAAACCCCTTCCGCGCACACTGAAACCTCTTCCCCACACACTGAATCCCCTTCACCACACACTGAAACCCCTTCCCCACAGACTGAAACCCCTTCCCCACGCACTGAAACCCATCCCCACACACTGAAACCCATCCCCACACACTGTCATCTCTTCCCCACACACTGAAACCCCTTCCCCACACACTGAAACCCCTTCCCCAAGCACTGAAACCCATCCCAACACACTGGAACCTCTACCCCCCACACTGAAACCCCTTCCCCACACACTGAAACCCATCCGCAAACACTGAAACCCATCCCCACACACTGAAACCTCTTTCCCACACACTGAAAGCTCTTCCCCAAAGACTGAAACCCTTCCCCACATACAGAAACCTCTTCCCCATGCACTGAAACCCCTTCCACACGCACTGAACCCTCTTCCACACACACTGAAACCTCCTCCCCACACTCTGAAACCTCTTCCCCACACACTGAAGCTCCTTCCCCACACGCTGAAACTTCTTCCACACCCACTGAAACCCATCCCCTCACACTGAAACCTGTTCGCCACAGACTGAAACTCTTCCCCACACACTGAAACCTCTTCCCCACACACTGAAACCCCTTCCCCGCACACTGAAACCTCTTTCCCACACACTGTACCCCCTTCACCACGCACTGACACCCCTTCCCCACACACTGAAACCTCTTCCCCACACACTGAAACCACTTCCCCACAGACTGATACCCCTTCCCCAAACTCTGAAACCTCTTCCCCACACACTGAAACCACTTCCCCACACATTGAAACCCCTTCCCCACACACTGAATCCTCTTTCCCACACACTGAAAGCTCTTCCCCACACACTGAAACACTTTCCCAACGACTGAAACCACTTCCCCACAGACTGAAACCTCTTCCCCACACACTGAAAACTCTTCCCCACACACTGAAACCTCTTCCCCGCACACTGAAACCTCCTCCCCACACACTGAATCCCCTTCATCACACACTGAAACCCCTTCCCCACACACTGAAACCTCATCCCCACACACTGAAACAACTTCCCCACAGACTGAAACCCTTTATCCACACACTGAAACCCCTTCCACACACACTGAAACCTCTTCCACACACACTGAAACCCCTTATCCACACACTGAAACCCCTTCCACACACACTGAAACCTCTTCCCCACACACTGAAACCTCTTCCCCACAGGCAGAAACCCCTTCCCCACACACTGAAACCCATCCCCACACACTGAAACCTCATCCTCACACACTGAAACCCATCCCCACACAGTGAAACCCCTTCCCCACACACTGAAACCCATCCCCACACACTGAAAACCTTCCCCGCAAACTGAAATCCCTTCCCACGAACTGAAACCTCTTCCCCACACACTGAAACCTCTTCCCCACAGACTGAAACCACTTCCCCACACACTAAAACCTCTTCCCCACACACTGAAAACTCTTCCCAACACACTGAAACCCCTTATCCACACACTGAAACCCCTTCCACACACACTGAAACCTCTTCCCCACACACTGAAACCTCTTCCCCACACGCTGAAACTTATTCCACACCCACTGAAAGCCATCCCCACACACTGAAACCCCTTCCACACACACTGAAACCTCTTCCACACACACTGAAACCCCTTTCACACACACTTAAACCTCTTCCACACATACTGAAACCTCTTCCCCACACACTGAAACCATTCCCCACACACTGAAACCTCTTCCCCACACACAGAAACATCTTCCCCACATATTAAAACCCCTTCCACACACACTGAAGCCCCTTCCCCGCACACTGAAACCTCTTCCCCACACACTGAAACACTTTCCCAACGACTGAAACCACTTCCCCACAGACTGAAACCTCTTCCCCACACACTGAAAACTCTTCCCAACACACTGAAACCCCTTATCCACACACTGAAACCCCTTCCACACACACTGAAACCTCTTTCCCACACACTGAAACCTCTTCCCCACAGGCAGAAACCCCTTCCCCACACACTGAAACCCATCCGCACACACTGAAACCTCATCCTCACACAGTGAAACCCATCCCCATACAGTGAAACCCCTTCCCCACACACTGAAACCCATCCCCACACACTGAAAACCTTCCCCGCAAACTGAAACCCCTTCCCACGCACTGAAACCTCTTCCCCACACACTGAAACCTCTTCCCCACAGACTGAAACCACTTCCCCACACACTAAAACCTCTTCCCCACACACTGAAAACTCTTCCCAACACACTGAAACCCCTTATCCACACACTGAAACCCCTTCCAGACACACTGAAACCTCTTCCCCACACACTGAAACCTCTTCCCCACAGGCAGAAACCCCTTCCCCACACACTGAAACCCATCCCCACACACTGAAACCTCATCCTCACACACTGAAACCCATCCCCACACAGTGAAACCCCTTCCCCACACACTGAAACCCATCCCCACACACTGAAAACCTTCCCCACAAACTGAAACCCCTTCCCACGCACTGAAACCTCTTCCCCACACACAGAAACCCCTTCCCCACGCACTGAAACCTCTTCCACACACAATGAAACCCCTTCACCACACGCTGAAACCCTTTCCACACACACTGAAGCCCCGTCCCCACATACTGAAACCCTTCCCCACACACTGAAACCCTTCTCCACACACTGAAACCTCTTCCCCACACACGGAAACATCTTTCACTCACACTGAAACCCATCCCCAGACACTGAAACCTCCTCCCCACACAATGAAACCTCTTCCCCACACACAGAAACCCCTTTCGCAAACACTGAAACCCCTTCCACACACACTGAAACCCCTTGCACACACACTTAAACCTCTTCCACACATACTGAAACCTCTTCCCCACACACTGAAACCATTCCCCACAAACTGAAACCAATCCCCACACACAGAAACATCTTCCCCACACATTGAAACCCCTTCCCCACACAGTGAAACCCCTTCCCCGCACACTGAAACCTCTTCCCCACACACTGAAACCTCTTCCCCACAGACTGAAACCACTTCCCCACACACTAAAACCTCTTCTCCACACACTGAAAATTCTTCCCAACACACTGAAACCCCTTATCCACACACTGAAACCCCTTCCACACACACTGAAACCTCTTCCCCAAACACTGAAACCTCTTCCCCACAGGCAGAAACCCCTTCCCCACACACTGAAACCCATCCCCACACACTGAAACCTCATCCCCACACGCTGAAACCCCTTCCCTACACGCTGCAACGCCTTCCACACACACTGAAACCCATTCCCCACACACTGAAACCCATCCCCACAGACTGAAACCTCTTCCCCACACATTGAAACCCATCCCCACACACTGAAACCTCTTCCCCGCTAACTGAAACCTCTTCCCCACTCACTAAAACCTCTTCCCCACACACAGAAACACTTCCCTACACGCTGAAACCCCTTCCCCACAGGCCGAAACCCCTTCCACACACACTGATAACCCTTCCACACACACTGAAACCTCTTCCACACACAATGAAACCCCTTCACCACACACTGAAACCCTTTCCACACACACTGAAGCCCCGTCCCCACATACTGAAACCCTTCCCCACACACTGAAACCCTTCTCCACACACTGAAACCTCTTCCCCACACACTGAAACATATTTCACTCACACTGAAACCCATCCCCAGACACTGAAACCTCCTCCCCACACAATGAAACCTCTTCCCCACACGCAGAAACCCGTTCCGCAAACACTGAAACCCCTTCCACACACACTGAAACCCCTTGCACACACACTTAAACCTCTTCCATACATACTGAAACCCCTTCCCCGCACACTGAAACCTCTTCCCCACACACTGAATCCCCTTCACCACACACTGAAACCCCTTCCCCACACACTGAAACCTCTTACCCACACACTGAAACCCATCCCCACACACTGAAAACCTTCCCCACAAACTGAAACCCCTTCCCACGCACTGAAACCTCTTCCCCACAGACTGTAACCACTTCCCCACAAACTGAAACCTCTTCCCCACACACAGAAACCCCTTCCCCACGCACTGAAACCTCTTCCACACACAATGAAACCCCTTCACCACACGCTGAAACCCTTTCCACACACACTGAAGCCCCGTCCCCACATACTGAAACCCTTCCCCACACAGTGAAACCCTTCTCCACACACTGAAACCTCTTCCCCACACACGGAAACATCTTTCACTCACACTGAAACCCATCCCCAGACACTGAAACCTCCTCCCCACACAATGAAACCTCTTCCCCACACACAGAAACCCCTTTCGCAAACACTGAAACCCCTTCCACACACACTGAAACCCCTTGCACACACACTTAAACCTCTTCCACACATACTGAAACCTCTTCCCCACACACTGAAACCATTCCCCACAAACTGAAACCAATCCCCACACACAGAAACATCTTCCCCACACATTGAAACCCCTTCCCCACACAGTGAAACCCCTTCCCCGCACACTGAAACCTCTTCCCCACACACTGAAACCTCTTCCCCACAGACTGAAACCACTTCCCCACACACTAAAACCTCTTCTCCACACACTGAAAATTCTTCCCAACACACTGAAACCCCTTCCACACACACTGAAACCTCTTCCCCAAACACTGAAACCTCTTCCCCACAGGCAGAAACCCCTTCCCCACACACTGAAACCCATCCCCACACACTGAAACCTCATCCCCACACGCTGAAACCCCTTCCCTACACGCTGAAACGCCTTCCACACACACTGAAACCCATTCCCCACACACTGAAACCCATCCCCACAGACTGAAACCTCTTCCCCACACATTGAAACCCATCCCCACACACTGAAACCTCTTCCCCGCTAACTGAAACCTCTTCCCCACTCACTAAAACCTCTTCCCCACACACAGAAGCCCTTCCCCACACGCTGAAACCCCTTCCCCACAGGCCGAAACCCCTTCCACACACACTGATAACCCTTCCACACACACTGAAACCTCTTCCACACACAATGAAACCCCTTCACCACACACTGAAACCCTTTCCACACACACTGAAGCCCCGTCCCCACATACTGAAACCCTTCCCCACACACTGAAACCCTTCTCCACACACTGAAACCTCTTCCCCACACACTGAAACATATTTCACTCACACTGAAACCCATCCCCAGACACTGAAACCTCCTCCCCACACAATGAAACCTCTTCCCCACACACAGAAACCCCTTCCGCAAACACTGAAACCCCTTCCACACACACTGAAACCCCTTGCACACACACTTAAACCTCTTCCATACATACTGAAACCCCTTCCCCGCACACTGAAACCTCTTCCCCACACACTGAATCCCCTTCACCACACACTGAAACCCCTTCCCCACACACTGAAACCTCTTCCCCACACACTGAAACCCCTTCCCCGCACACTGAAACCTCTTCCCCACACACTGAATCCCCTTCATCACACACTGAAACCCCTTCCCCACAGACTGAAACCCATCCCCACACACTGTAATCTCTTCCCCACACACTGAAACCCCTTCCCCACACACTGAAACCCCTTCCCCAAGCACTGAAACCCATCCCAACACACTGGAACCTCTTCCCCCCACACTGAAACCCCTTCCCCACACACTGAAACCCATCCGCACACACTGAAACCCATCCCCACCCAATGAAACCTCTTCCCCACACACTGAAAGCTCTTCCCCAAAGACTGAAAACCTTCCCCACATACAGAAACCTCTTCCCCATGCACTGAAACCCCTTCCACACGCACTGAACCCTCTTCCACACACACTGAAACCTCTTCCCCACACTCTGAAACCTCTTCCCCACACACTGAAGCTCCTTCCCCACACGCTGAAACTTCTTCCACACCCACTGAAACCCATCCCCACACACTGAAACCTGTTCGCCACAGACTGAAACTCTTCCCCACACACTGAAACCTCTTCCCCACACACTGAAACCCCTTCCCCGCACACTGAAACCTCTTTCCCACACACTGTACCCTCTTCACCACGCACTGACACCCCTTCCCCACACACTGAAACCTCTTCCCCACACACTGAAACCCTTCCCCACAGACTGATACCCCTTCCCCACGCTCTGAAACCTCTTCCCCACACACTGAAACCACTTCCCCACACATTGAAACCCCTTCCCCACACACTGAAACCTCTTTCCCACACACTGAAAGCTCTTCCCCACAGACTGAAACCCTTCCCCACAGACTGAAACCTCTTCCCCACACACTGAAACCCCTTCCCCAAGCACTGAAACCCCTTCCACACACACCAACACCTCTTCCCCACACACTGAAACCTCTTCCCCACACACTGAAACTCCTTCCCCACGCACAGAAACCTCTTCCACACACACTGAAACATCTTCCCCACACACTGAATCCTCTTCCCCACACGCTGAAACTTCTTCCACACCCACTGAAAGCCATCCCCACACACTGAAACCCCTTCCACACACACTGAAACCTCTTCCACACACATTGAAACCCCTTGCACACACACTTAAACCTATTCCACACATACTGAAACCTCTTCCCCACACACTGAAACCATTCCCCACACACTGAAACCTCTTCCCCACACACAGAAACATCTTCCCCACATATTAAAACCCCTTCCACACACACTGAAACCCCTTCCCCGCACACTGAAACATCTTCCCCACACACTGAAACACTTTCCCAACGACTGAAACCACTTCCCCACAGACTGAAACCTCTTCCCCACACACTGAAAACTCTTCCCAACACACTGAAACCCCTTATCCACACACTGAAACCACTTCCACACACACTGAAACCTCTTCCCCACACACTGAAACCTCTTCCCCACAGGCAGAAACCCCTTCCCCACACACTGAAACCCATCCCCACACACTGAAACCTCATCCTCAAACACTGAAACCCATCCCCACACAGTGAAACCCCTTCCCCACACACTGAAACCCATCCCCACACACTGAAAACCTTCCCCACAAACTGAAACCCCTTCCCACGCACTGAAATCTCTTCCCCACAGACTGTAACCACTTCCCTACAAACTGAAACCTCTTCCCCAAACACAGAAACCCCTTCCCCACGCACTGAAACCTCTTCCACACACAATGAAACCCTTCCCCACACACTGAAACCCTTCTCCACACACTGAAACCTCTTCCCCACACACGGAAACATCTTTCACTCACACTGAAACCCATCCCCAGACACTGAAACCTCCTCCCCACACAATGAAACCTCTTCCCCACACACAGAAACCCCTTTCGCAAACAATGAAACCCCTTCCACACACACTGAAACCCCTTGCACACACACTTAAACCTCTTCCACACATACTGAAACCTCTTCCCCACACACTGAAACCATTCCCCACAAACTGAAACCAATCCCCACACACAGAAACATCTTCCCCACACATTGAAACCCCTTCCCCACACAGTGAAACCCCTTCCCCGCACACTGAAACCTCTTCCCCACACACTGAAACCTCTTCCCCACAGACTGAAATCACTTCCCCACACACTAAAACCTCTTCTCCACACACTGAAAATTCTTCCCAACACACTGAAACCCCTTCCACACACACTGAAACCTCTTCCCCAAACACTGAAACCTCTTCCCCACAGGCAGAAACCCCTTCCCCACACACTGAAACACATCCCCACTCACTGAAACCTCATCCCCACACGCTGAAACCCCTTCCCTACACGCTGAAACGCCTTCCACACACACTGAAACCCATTCCCCACACACTGAAACCCATCCCCACAGACTGAAACCTCTTCCCCACACATTGAAACCCATCCCCACTCACTAAAACCTCTTCCCCACACACAGAAACCCTTCCCTACACGCTGAAACCCCTTCCCCACAGGCCGAAACCCCTTCCACACACACTGATAACCCTTCCACACACACTGAAACCTCTTCCACACACAATGAAACCCCTTCACCACACGCTGAAAACCTTTCCACACACACTGAAGCCCCGTCCCCACATACTGAAACCCTTCCCCACACACTGAAACCCTTCTCCACACACTGAAACCTCTTCCCCACACACTGAAACATATTTCACTCACACTGAAACCCATCCCCAGACACTGAAACCTCCTCCCCACACAATGAAACCTCTTCCCCACACACAGAAACCCCTTCCGCAAACACTGAAACCCCTTCCACACACACTGAAACCCCTTGCACACACACTTAAACCTCTTCCATACATACTGAAACCTCTTCCCCACACACTGAAACCATTCCCCACAAACTGAAACCAATCCCCACACACAGAAACATCTTCCCCACACATTGAAACCCCTTCCCCACACAGTGAAACCCCTTCCCCGCACACTGAAACCTCTTCCCCACACACTGAAACCTCTTCCCCACAGACTGAAACCACATCCCCACACACTAAAACCTCTTCGCACACACACTGAAACCTCTTCCCCAAACAATGAAACCTCTTCCCCACAGGCAGAAACCCCTTCCCCACACACTGAAACCCATCCCCACACACTGAAACCTCATCCCCACACACTGAAACCCATCCCCACACAGTGAAACCCCTTCCCCACACACTGAAACCCATCCCCACACACTTAAAACCTTCCCCACACACTGAAACCCCTTCCCACGCACTGAAACCTCTTCCCCACAGGATGAAACCACTTCCCCACAAACTGAAACCTCGCACACTGAAACCTCTTCCCCACACACTGATTCCCCTTCACCACACACTGAATCCCCTTCCCCACACACTGAAATCTCTTCCCCACACACTGAAAGCTCTTCCCCACAGACAGAAACCCCTTCCCCACACTCTGAAACCTCTTCCCCACACACTGAAACCCCTTCCGCACAAACTGAAAATCTTCCCCACACACTGAAACACTTCCCCACACACTGAAACCTCTTCCCCACACCCTAAAACCTCTTCCCCACACAATGAAACCTCTTCGGCACAGACTTAAACCCTTCCCCACACACTGAAACCTCTTCCCCAAACACTGAAACCTCTTCCCCACACACTGAAACCTCTTCGCCACACACTGAAACCCCTTCCCCGCACACTGAAACCTCTTCCCCACACACTGAATCCCCTTCACCACACACTGAAACCCCTTCCCCACACACTGAAACCTCTTCCCCACACACTGAAACACCTTCCCCGCACACTGAAACCTCTTCCCCACACACTGAATCCCCTTCACCACACACTGAAACCCCTTCCCCACAGACTGAAACCCCTTCCCCACGCATTGAAACCCATCCCCACACACTGAAACCCATCCCCACACACTGTAATCTCTTTCCCACACACTGAAACCCCTTCCCCACACACTGAAACCCCTTCCCCAAGCACTGAAACCCATCCCAACACACTGGAACCTCTTCCCCCCACACTGAAACCCCTTCCCCAAACACTGAAACCCATCCGCACACACTGAAACCCATCCCCACACACTGAAACCTCTTCCCCAGACACTGAAAGCTCTTCCCCAAAGACTGAAACCCTTCCCCACATACAGAAACCTCTTCCCCATGCACTGAAACCCCTTCCACACGCACTGAACCCTCTTCCACACACACTGAAACCTCTTCCCCACACTCTCAAACCTCTTCCCCACACACTGAAGCTCCTTCCCCAAACGCTGAAACTTCTTCCACACCCACTGAAACCCATCCCCAAACACTGAAACCTGTTCGCCACAGACAGAAACTCTTCCCCACACACTGAAACCTCTTCCCGACACACTGAAACCCCTTTGCCACGCTCTGAAACCTCTTCCCCACACACTGAAACCACTTCCCCGCACTTTGAAACCTCTTTCCCACACACTGAAAGCTCTTCCCCACAGACTGAAACCCTTCCCCACAGACTGAAACCTCTTCCCCACACACTGAAACCCCTTCCCCAAGCACTGAAACCCCTTCCACACACACCAACACCTCTTCCCCACACACTGAAACCTCTTCCCCACACACTGAAACTCCATCCCCACGCACAGAAACCTCTTCCACACACACTGAAACAACTTCCCCACACACTGAATCCTCTTCCCCACACGCTGAAACTTCTTCCACACCCACTGAAACCCATCCCCACACACTGAAACCCCTTCCACACACACTGAAACCTCTTCCACACACACTGAAACCCCTTGCACACACACTTAAACCTCTTCCACACATACTGAAACCTCTTCCCCACACACTGAAACCATTCCCCACACACTGAAACCAATCCCCACACACAGAAACATCTTCCCCACATATTAAAACCCCTTCCACACACACTGAAACCCCTTCCCCGCACACTGAAACCTCTTCCCCACACACTGAAACCCTTTCCCAACGACTGAAACCACTTCCCCACAGACTGAAACCTCTTCCCCACACAATGAAAACTCTTCCCAACACACTGAAACCCCTTATCCACACACTGAAACCCCTTCCACACACACTGAAACCTCTTCCCCACACACTGAAACCTCTTCCCCACAGGCAGAAACCCCTTCCCCACACACTGAAACCCATCCCCACACACTGAAACCTCATCCTCACACACTGAAACCCATCCCCACACAGTCAAACCCCTTCCCCACACACTGAAACCCATCCCCACACACTGAAAACCTTCCCGACAAACTGAAACCCCTTCCCACGCAATGAAACCTCTTCCCCACAGACTGTAACCACTTCCCCACAAACTGAAACCTCTTCCCCACACACAGACACCCCTTCACCACGCACTGAAACCTCTTCCCCACACACTGAAACCTCTTCCCCACAGACTGAAACCACATCCCCACACACTAAAACCTCTTCCCCACACACTGAAAATTCTTCCCAACACACTGAAACCCCTTATCCACACACTGAAACCCCTTCCACACACACTGAAACCTCTTCACCAAACACTGAAACCTCTTCCCCACAGGCAGAAACCCCTTCCCCACACACTGAAACCCATCCCCACACACTGAAACCTCATCCCCACACACTGAAACCCATCCCCACACAGTGAAACCCCTTCCCCACACACAGAAACCCATCCCCACACACTGAAAACCTTCCCCACACACTGAAACCCCTTCCCCACACACTGAAACCTCTTCCCCACACACTGAAACACTTCCCCACACACTGAAACCTCTTCCCCACACCCTAAAACCTCTTCCCCACACAATGAAACCTCTTCGGCACAGACTTAAACCCTTCCCCACACACAGAAGCCTCTTCCCCACACATTGAAACCTCTTCCCCAAACACTGAAACCTCTTCCCCACACACTGAAACCTCTTCCCCACACACTGAAACCCCTTCCCCGCACACTGAAACCTCTTCCCCACACACTGAATCCCCTTCACCACACACTGAAACCCCTTCCCCACACACTGAAACCTCTTCCCCACACACTGAAACCCCTTCCCCGCACACTGAAACCTCTTCCCCACACACTGAATCCCCTTCACCACACACTGAAACCCCTTCCCCACAGACTGAAACCCCTTCCCCACGCACTGAAACCCATCCCCACACACTGAAACCCATCCCCACACACTGTCATCTCTTCCCCACACACTGAAACCCCTTCCCCACACACTGAAACCCCTTCCCCAAGCACTGAAACCCATCCCAACACACTGGAACCTCTACCCCCGACACTGAAACCCCTTCCCCACACACTGAAACCCATCCGCAAACACTGAAACCCATCCCCACACACTGAAACCTCTTCCCCACACACTGAAAGCTCTTCCCCAAAGACTGAAACCCTTCCCCACATACAGAAACCTCTTCCCCATGCACTGAAACCCCTTCCACACGCACTGAACCCTCTTCCACACACACTGAAACCTCCTCCCCACACTCTGAAACCTCTTCCCCACACACTGAAGCTCCTTCCCCACACGCTGAAACTTCTTCCACACCCACTGAAACCCATCCCCTCACACTGAAACCTGTTCGCCACAGACTGAAACTCTTCCCCACACACTGAAACCTCTTCCCCACACACTGAAACCCCTTCCCCGCACACTGAAACCTCTTTCCCACACACTGTACCCCCTTCACCACGCACTGACACCCCTTCCCCACACACTGAAACCTCTTCCCCAAACTCTGAAACCTCTTCCCCACACACTGAAACCACTTCCCCACACATTGAAACCCCTTCCCCACACACTGAATCCTCTTTCCCACACACTGAAAGCTCTTCCCCACAGACTGAAACCCTTCCCCACAGACTGAAACCTCTTCCCCACACACTGACCCCCTTCCCCAAGCACTGAAACCCCTTCCACACACACCAACACCTCTTCCCCACACACTGAAACCTCTTCCCCACACACTGAAACTCCTTCCCCACGCACAGAAACCTCTTCCACAAACACTGAAACATTTTCCCCACACACTGAATCCTCTTCCCCACACGCTGAAACTTCTTCCACACCCACTGAAACCCATCCCCACACACTGAAACCCCTTCCACACACACTGAAACCTCTTCCACACACACCGAAACCCCTTGCACACACACTTAAACCTCTTCCACACATACAGAAACCTCTTCCCCACACACTGAAACCATTCCCCACACACTGAAACCTCATCCCCACACACTGAAAACCATCCCCACACAGTGAAACCCCTTCCCCAGACACTGAAACCCATCCCCACACACTGAAAACCTTCCCCACACACTGAAACCCCTTCCCCACACACTGAAACCTCTTCCCCACACACTGAAACACTTCCCCACACACTGAAACCTCTTCCCCACACCCTAAAACCTCTTCCCCACACAATGAAACCTCTTCGGCACAGACTTAAACCCTTCCCCACACACAGAAGCCTCTTCCCCACACACTGAAACCTCTTCCCCAAACACTGAAACCTCTTCCCCACACACTGAAACCTCTTCCCCACACACTGAAACCCCTTCCCCGCACACTGAAACCTCTTCCCCACACACTGAATCCCCTTCACCACACACTGAAACCCCTTCCCCACACACTGAAACCTCTTCCCCACACACTGAAACCCCTTCCCCGCACACTGAAACCTCTTCCCCACACACTGAATCCCCTTCACCACACACTGAAACCCCTTCCCCACAGACTGAAACCCCTTCCCCACGCACTGAAACCCATCCCCACACACTGAAACCCATCCCCACACACTGTCATCTCTTCCCCACACACTGAAACCCCTTCCCCACACACTGAAACCCCTTCCCCAAGCACTGAAACCCATCCCAACACACTGGAACCTCTACCCCCCACACTGAAACCCCTTCCCCACACACTGAAACCCATCCGCAAACACTGAAACCCATCCCCACACACTGAAACCTCTTCCCCACACACTGAAAGCTCTTCCCCAAAGACTGAAACCCTTCCCCACATACAGAAACCTCTTCCCCATGCACTGAAACCCCTTCCACACGCACTGAACCCTCTTCCACACACACTGAAACTTCTTCCCCACACTCTGAAACCTCTTCCCCACACACTGAAGCTCCTTCCCCACACGCTGAAACTTCTTCCACACCCACTGAAACCCATCCCCTCACACTGAACCCTGTTCGCCACAGACTGAAACTCTTCCCCACACACTGAAACCTCTTCCCCACACACTGAAACCCCTTCCCCGCACACTGAAACCTCTTTCCCACACACTGTACCCCCTTCACCACGCACTGACACCCCTTCCCCACACACTGAAACCTCTTCCCCACACACTGAAACCACTTCCCCACAGACTGATACCCCTTCCCCAAACTCTGAAACCTCTTCCCCACACACTGAAACCACTTCCCCACACATTGAAACCCCTTCCCCACACACTGAATCCTCTTTGCCACACACTGAAAGCTCTTCCCCACAGACTGAAACCCTTCCCCACAGACTGAAACCTCTTCCCCACACACTGAACCCCTTCCCCAAGCACTGAAACCCCTTCCACACACACCAACACCTCTTCCCCACACACTGAAACCTCTTCCCCACACACTGAAACTCCTTCCCCACGCACAGAAACCTCTTCCACACACACTGAAACATTTTCCCCACACACTGAATCCTCTTCCCCACACGCTGAAACTTCTTCCACACCCACTGAAACCCATCCCCACACACTGAAACCCCTTCCACACACACTGAAACCTCTTCCACACACACCGAAACCCCTTGCACACACACTTAAACCTCTTCCACACATACAGAAACCTCTTCCCCACACACTGAAACCATTCCCCACACACTGAAACCTCTTCCCCACACACAGAAACATCATCCCAACACACTGAAACACCTTATCCACACACTGAAACCCCTTCCCCACGCACTGAAACCTCTTCCACACACACTGAAACCTCTTCCCCAAACACTGAAATCTCTTCCCCACACACTGAAACCTCTTCCCCAAACACTGAAACCCCTTCCCCGCACACTGAAACCTCTTCCCCACACACTGAAACGTCTTCCCCACACACTGAAACCCCTTCCCCACACACTGAAACCTCTTCCCCACACACTGAATCCCCTTCACCACACACTGAAACCCCTTCCACACACACTGAAACCTCTTCCCCACACACCGAAAACTCTTCCCCGCACTCTGAAACCCCTTCCCAACACACTGAAACCCATCCCCACACACTGAAACCTGTTCCCCACACGCTGAAATACATTCCCCACACACTGAAACCCATCCCCACACATTGACAGCCATCCCCACACACTGAAACGTCATCCCCACACACTGAAACCCCTTCCGTACACACTGAAACGTCATCCCTACACAGTGAAACCCCTTCCCCGCAGTCTGAAACCTCTTCCCCACACACTGAATCCCCTTCACCACACACTGAAACCCCTTCCCCACAGACTGAAACCCCTTCCCCACGCACTGAAACCCATCCCCACACACTGAAACCCCTTCCCCACATAGTGAAACCCCTTGCCCACAAAATGAAAATCTTCCCCACACACTGAAACACTTCCCCACACACTGAAACCTCTTCCCCACACACTGAAACCTCTTCGCCACAGACTGAAACCTCTTCCCCACACACTGAAACCTCTTCCCCACACACTGAAACCTCTTCCCCACACACTGAAACCCCTTCACCGCACACTGAAACCTCCTGCCCACTCACTGAAACCTCTTCCCCACGCACTGAAGCCCCTTCCCCGCACACTGAAACCTCTTCCCCACACACTGAATCCCCTTCACCACACACTGAAACCCCTTCCCCACACACTGAAACCTCTTCCCCACACACTGAAACCCCTTCGCCGCACACTGAAACCTCTTCCCCACACACTGAATCCCCTTCACCACACACGGAAACCCCTTCCCCACAGACTGAAACCTCTTCCACACATACTGAAACCTCTTCCCCACACACTTAAACCATTCCCCACACACTGAAACATCTTCCCCACACATTGAAACCTCATCCCCACACACTGAAACCCATTCCCCGCACACTGAAACCTCTTCCCCACTCACTGAAACCCCTTCCCCAAGACTGAAACCACTTCCCCACACACTAAAACCTCTTCCCCACACACTGAAAACTCTTCCCAACACACTGAAACCCCTTATCCACACACTGAAACCCCTTCCACACACACTGAAACTTCTTCCCCACACACTGAAACCACTTATCCACACACTGAAACCACTTCCACAAACACTGAAACCTATTCCCCACACACTGAAACCTCTTCCCCACAGACAGAAACCCCTTCCCCACAAACTGAAACCCATCCCCACACACTGAAACCTCATCCCCACACACTGAAACCCATCCCCACACAGTGGAACCCCTTCCCCACACACTGAAAACCCTTCCCCGCACAATGAAACCTCTTCCCCACAAACTGAAACCTCTTCCCCACAGGCAGAAACCCCTTCCCCACACACTGAAACCCATCCCCACACACTGAAACCTCATCCCCACACACTGAAACCCATCCCCACACAGTGAAACCCCTTCCCCACACACTGAAACCCATCCCCACACACTGAAAACATTCCCCACACAGTGAAACCCCTTCCCACTCACTGAAACCTCTTCGCCACAGACTGAAAGCACTTCCCCACAAACTGAAACCTCTTCCCCACACACAGAAACCCCTTCCCCACGCGCTGAAACCTCTTCCACACACACTGAAACCTCTTCCCCAAACACTGAAACCTCTTCCCCACACACTGAAACATCTTCCCCAAACACTGAAACCCCTTCACCGCACACTGAAACCTCTTCCCCACACACTGAAACCTCTTCCCCACACACAGAAACCCCTTCCCCGCACGCTGAAAGCTCTTCCCCACACACTGAATCCCCTTCACCACACACTCAAACCCCTTCCCCACACACTGAAACCTCTTCCCCACACACTGAAACCCCTTCCCGCACACTGAAACCCCTTCCTCACACACTGAAACCCATCCCCACACACTGAAACCTCTTCCCCACACGCTGAAACACCTTCCCCACACACTGAAACCCTTCGCCACACACTGAAAGCCATCCTCACACACTGAAACGTCATCCCCACACACTGAAACACCTTCCCTACACACTGAAACCACTTCCCCACACACTGAAACCCATCCCCACAAACTGAAACCGCTTCCCCACACACTGAACCCCCTTGCCCACAAAATGAAAATCTTCCCCACACACTGAAACACTTCCTCAGACACTGAAACCTCTTCCCCACACCCTGAAACCTCTTCCCCACACACTGCAACCTCTTCGCCACAGACTGAAACCCTTCCCCACACACTGAAGCCTCTTCCCCACACACTGAAACCTCTTCCCCAAATACTGAAACCTCTTCCCCACACACTGAAACCTCTTCCCCACACACTGAAACCCCTTCCCTGCACACTGAAACCTCTTCCCCACACACTGAATCCCCTTCACCACTCACTGAAAACCCTTACCCACACACTGAAACCTCTTCCCCACACACTGAAACCCCTTCCCCGCACACTGAAACCTCTTCCCCACACAGTGAATCCCCTTCACCACACACTGAAACCCTTTCCCCACAGAGTGAAACCCCTTCCCCAAGCACTGAAACACATCCCCACACACTGAAACCCCTTCCCCAAACAATGAAACCCCTTGCCCACAAACTGAAAATCTTCCCCACACACTGAAACACTTCCCCACACACTGAAACCTCTTCCCCACACCCTAAAACCTCTTCCCCACACATTGAAACCTCTTCGCCACAGACTGAAAGCCTTCCCCACACACTGAAGCCTCTTCCCCACACACTGATACCTCTTCCCCAAACACTGAAACCTCTTCCCCACACACTGAAACCCCTTCCCCACACACTTAAACCCCTTCCCCACACACTGAAACCTCTTCCCCACACACTGAAACCCCTTCCCCGCACACTGAAACCTCTTCCCCACACACTGAATCCCCTTCAGCACACACTGAAACCCCTTCCCCACAGACTGAAACCCATTCCCCACGCACTGAAACCCATCCCCACACACTGAAACCCATCCCCACACACTGTAATCTGTTCCCCACACACTGACACCCCTTCCCCACACACTGAAACCCCTTCCCCACGCACTGAAACCCATCCCAACACACTGGATCCTCTTCCCCACACACTGAAACCCCTTCCCCACACACTGAAAACCATCCCCACACAATGAAACCCATCCCCACACACTGAAACCTCTTCCCCACGCACTGAAAGCTCTTCCCCAAAGACTGAAACCCTTCCCCACATACAGAAACCTCTTCCCCACGGACTGAAACCCCTTCCCCACGCACTGAAACCTATTCCACACACACTGAAACCTCTTCCCCACACTCTGAAACCTCTTCCCCACACACTGAAGCTCCTTCCCCACACGCTGAAACTTCTTCCACACCCACTGAAACCCATCCCCACACACTGAAACCTCTTCGCCACAGACTGATACCCTTCCCCACACACTGAAACCTCTTCCCCACACACTGAAACCTCTTCCCCATAAACTGAAACCCCTTCCCCGCACACTGAAACCTCTTTCCCACACACTGTACCCCCTTCACCACGCACTGAAACCCCTTCCCCACACACTGAAACCTCTTCCCCACACACTGAAACCACATCCCCACAGACTGATACCCCTTCCCCACTCTCTGAAACCTCTTCCCCACACACTGAAACCTCTTCCCCACACACTGAAAGCTCTTCCCCACAGACTGAAACCCTTCCCCACACACTGAAACCTCTTCCCCACACACTGAAACCCCTTCCCCACGCACTGAAACCCCTTCCACACACACCAAACCCTCTTCCCCACACACTGAAACCTCTTCCCCACACACTGAAACTCCTTCCCCACGCACAGAACCCTCTTCCAATCACACTGAAACATCTTCCCCACACACTGAATCCTCTTCCCCACCCGCTGAAACTTCTTCCACACCCACTGAAACCCATCCCCACACACTGAAACCCCTTCCACACACACGGTAACCCCTTCCCCACACACTGAAACATCTTTCCCACACACTGAAAGCTCTTCCCCCCAGACTGAAACCCTTCCCCACACACTGAAACCTCTTCCCCACGCACTGAAACCCCTTTCCCACGCACTGAAACCCCTTCCACACACACTGAAAACTCTTCCCCACACACTGAAACCTCTTCCCCACACACTGAAACCCCTTCCCCGCACACTGAAACCTCTTCCCCACACAGTGAATCCCCTTCACCACACACTGAAACCCTTTCCCCACAGAGTGAAACCCCTTCCCCAAGCACTGAAACACATCCCCACACACTGAAACCCCTTCCCCAAACAATGAAACCCCTTGCCCACAAACTGAAAATCTTCCCCACACACTGAAACACTTCCCCACACACTGAAACCTCTTCCCCACACCCTAAAACCTCTTCCCCACACATTGAAACCTCTTCGCCACAGACTGAAAGCCTTCCCCACACACTGAAGCCTCTTCCCCACACACTGATACCTCTTCCCCAAACACTGAAACCTCTTCCCCACACACTGAAACCCCTTCCCCACACACTTAAACCCCTTCCCCACACACTGAAACCTCTTCCCCACACACTGAAACCCCTTCCCCGCACACTGAAACCTCTTCCCCACACACTGAATCCCCTTCAGCACACACTGAAACCCCTTCCCCACAGACTGAAACCCATTCCCCACGCACTGAAACCCATCCCCACACACTGAAACCCATCCCCACACACTGTAATCTGTTCCCCACACACTGACACCCCTTCCCCACACACTGAAACCCCTTCCCCACGCACTGAAACCCATCCCAACACACTGGATCCTCTTCCCCACACACTGAAACCCCTTCCCCACACACTGAAAACCATCCCCACACAATGAAACCCATCCCCACACACTGAAACCTCTTCCCCACGCACTGAAAGCTCTTCCCCAAAGACTGAAACCCTTCCCCACATACAGAAACCTCTTCCCCACGGACTGAAACCCCTTCCCCACGCACTGAAACCTATTCCACACACACTGAAACCTCTTCCCCACACTCTGAAACCTCTTCCCCACACACTGAAGCTCCTTCCCCACACGCTGAAACTTCTTCCACACCCACTGAAACCCATCCCCACACACTGAAACCTCTTCGCCACAGACTGATACCCTTCCCCACACACTGAAACCTCTTCCCCACACACTGAAACCTCTTCCCCATAAACTGAAACCCCTTCCCCGCACACTGAAACCTCTTTCCCACACACTGTACCCCCTTCACCACGCACTGAAACCCCTTCCCCACACACTGAAACCTCTTCCCCACACACTGAAACCACATCCCCACAGACTGATACCCCTTCCCCACTCTCTGAAACCTCTTCCCCACACACTGAAACCTCTTCCCCACACACTGAAAGCTCATCCCCACAGACTGAAACCCTTCCCCACACACTGAAACCTCTTCCCCACACACTGAAACCCCTTCCCCACGCACTGAAACCCCTTCCACACACACCAAACCCTCTTCCCCACACACTGAAACCTCTTCCCCACACACTGAAACTCCTTCCCCACGCACAGAACCCTCTTCCAATCACACTGAAACATCTTCCCCACACACTGAATCCTCGTCCCCACCCGCTGAAACTTCTTCCACACCCACTGAAACCCATCCCCACACACTGAAACCCCTTCCACACACACGGTAACCCCTTCCCCACACACTGAAACATCTTTCCCACACACTGAAAGCTCTTCCCCCCAGACTGAAACCCTTCCCCACACACTGAAACCTCTTCCCCACGCACTGAAACCCCTTTCCCACGCACTGAAACCCCTTCCACACACACTGAAAACTCTTCCCCACACAATGAAACCTCTTCCCCCCACACTGAAACCTCTCCCCCACACATTGAAACTCCTTCCCCACGCACTGAAACCTCTTCCACTCACACTGAAACATCTTCCCCACACACTGAAACCTCTTCCCCACACGCTGAAACTTCTTCCACACCCACTGAAACCCATCCCCACACACTGAAACCCCTTCCACACATTCTGAAATCTCTTCCACACACACTGAAACCCCTTCCCCACACACTGAATCCCCATCCACACACACTGTAACCCCTTCCCCGCACACTGAGACCCCTTCCCCACACAATGAAACCCCTTCCACACACACTGAAACCCCTTCCCTGCACACAGAAAACCCTTCCCGCACACTGAAGCCCCTTCCCCACACGCAGAAACCCCTTCCCCACACGCTGAAACGCCTTCCACACACACTGAAACCCATTCCCCACACACTGAAACCCATCCCCACAGACTGAAACCTCTTCCCCACACACTGAAACCCATCCCCACACACTGAAACCTCTTCCCCGCTAACTGAAACCTCTTCCCCACACACTAAAACATCTTCCCCACACACTGAAAACTCTTCCCAACACACTGAAACCCCTTATCCACACACTGAAACCCCTTCCACACACACTGAAACTTTTTCCCCACACACTGAAACCCCTTATCCACACACTGAAACCCCTTCCACAAACACTGAAACCTCTTCCCCACACACGGAAACCTCTTCCCCACAGGCAAAAACCCCTTCCCCACACACTGAAACCCATTCCCACACACTGAAACCTCATCCCCACAAACTGAAACCCATCCCCACACAGTGAAACCCCTTCCCCACACACTGAAACCCCTTCCCCGCACACTGAAACCTCTTCCCCACACACTGAAACCTCTTTCCCACAGGCAGAAACCCCTTCCCCACACACTGAAAACCATCCCCACACACTGAAACCTCAACCCCACACACTGAAACCCATCCCCACACACTGAAACCCCTTCCCCACACACTGAAACCCATCCTCACACGCTGAAAACCTTCCCCACACACTGAAACCCCTTCCCACGCACTGAAACCTCCTCGCCACAGACTGAAAGCACTTCCCCACAAACTGAAACCTCTTCCCCACACACAGAAACCCCTTCCCCACGCGCTGAAACCTCTTCCACACACACTGAATCCTCTTCCCCACACACTGAAACCCCTTCCCCACACACTGAAACCCCTTCCCCACGCACTGAAACCCATCCCAACACACTGGATCCTCTTCCCCACACACTGAAACCCCTTCCCCACACACTGAAAACCATCCCCACACAATGAAACCCATCCCCACACACTGAAACCTCTTCCCCACACACTGAAAGCTCTTCCCCAAAGACTGAAACCCTTCCCCACATACAGAAACCTCTTCCCCACGGACTGAAACCCCTTCCCCACGCACTGAAACCTATTCCACACACACTGAAACCTCTTCCCCACACTCTGAAACCTCTTCCCCACACACTGAAGCTCCTTCCCCACACGCTGAAACTTCTTCCACACCCACTGAAACCCATCCCCACACACTGAAACCTTTTCGCCACAGACTGAAACCCTTCCCCACACACTGAAACCTCTTCCCCACACACTGAAACCTCTTCCCCATAAACTGAAACCCCTTCCCCGCACACTGAAACCTCTTTCCCACACACTGTACCCACTTCACCACGCACTGAAACCCCTTCCCCACACACTGAAATCTCTTCCCCATACACTGAAACCACTTCCCCACAGACTGATACCCCTTCCCCACACTCTGAAACCTCTTCCCCACACACAGAAACCACTTCCCCACACATTGAAACCCCTTCCCCACACACTGAAACCTCTTTCCCACACACTGAAAGCTCTTCCCCACAGACTGAAACCCTTCCCCACACACTGAAACCCCTTCCCCACGCACTGAAACCCCTTCCACAAACACCAAAACCTCTTCCCCACACACTGAAACCTCTTCCCCACACACTGAAACTCCTTCCCCACGCACAGAACCCTCTTCCACACACACTGAAACATCTTCCCCACACACTGAATCCTCTTCCCCACACGCTGTAACTTCTTCCACACCCACTGAAACCCATCCCCACACACTGAAACCCCTTCCACACACACGGTAACCCCTTCCCCACACACTGACACATCTTTCCCACACACTGAAAGCTCTTCCCCCAGACTGAAACCCTTCCCCACACACTGAGACCTCTTCCCCACACACTGAAACCCCTTCCCCACGCACTGAAACCACTTCCACACACACTGAAAACTCTTCCCCACACAATGAAACCTCTTCCCCCCACACTGAAACCTCTCCCCCACACATTGAAACCTCTTCCCCACACGCTGAAACTTCTTCCACACCCACTGAAACCCATCCCCACACACTGAATCCCCTTCCACACATTCTGAAACCTCTTCCACACACACTGAAACCCCTTCCCCACACACTGAATCCCCATCCACACACACTGTAACCCCTTCCCCGCACACTGAAACGCCTTCCCCACACTCTGAAACCACTTCCACACACACTGAAACCCCTTCCCTGCACACTGAAAACCCTTCCCCGCACACTGAAGCCCCTTCCCCACACGCTGAAACCCCTTACCCACACGCTGAAACGCCTTCCACACACACTGAAACCCATTCCCCACACACTGAAATACATCCCCACAGACTGAAACGTCTTCCCCACACACTGAAACCCATCCCCACACACTGAAACCTCTTCCCCGCCAACTGAAACCTCTTCCCCACACACTAAAACCTCTTCCCCACACACAGAAACCCTTCCCTACACGCTGAAACCCCTTCCCCACAGGCTGAAACCCCTTCCCCACACACTGAAAACCCTTCCACACGCACTGAAACCTCTTCCACACACAATGAAACCCCTTCCCCACACGCTGAAACCCCTTCCACACACACTGAAGCCCCTTCCCCACATACTGAAACCCTTCCCCACACACTGAAATCCTTCTCCACACACTGAAACCTCTTCCCCACACACTGAAACATCTTTCACTCACACTGAAACCCATCCCCAGACACTGAAACCTCTTGCCCACAGAATGAAACCTCTTCCCCACACACAGAAACCCCTTCCGCACACACTGAAACCCCTTCCACACACACTGAAACCCCTTGCACACACACTTAAACCTATTCCACACATACTAAAACCTCTTCCCCACACACTGAAACCATTCCCCACAAACTGAAACCAATCCCCACACACAGAAACATCTTCCCCACACATTGAAACCCCTTCCCCAACAGTGAAACCCCTTCCCCGCACACTGAAACCACTTCTCCACACACAAAAACCTCTTCCCCACACACTGAAAACTCTTCCCAACACACTGAAACCCCTTATCCACACACTGAAACCCCTTCCCCACACACGGAAACCTCTTCCCCACGGGCAGAAACCACTTCCCCACACACTGAAACCCATCCCCACACACTGAAACCTCATCTCCACACATTGAAACCCATCCCCACACAGTGAAACCCCTTCCCCACACACTGAAACCCATCCCCACATACTGAAAACCTTCCCCACACACTGAAACCCCTTCCCACGCACTGAAACCTCTTCCCCACAGAATGAAACCACTTCCCCACAAACTGAAATCTCGCACAGTGAAACACCTTCCCCGCAGTCTGAAACATCTTCCCCACACACTGAATCCCCTTCACCACACACTGAAACCCCTTCCCCACAGACTGAAACCCCTTCCCCACACACTGAAACCCATCCCCACACATTGAAAGCCATCCCCACACACTGAAACGTCATCCCCACACACTGAAACCCCTTCCGTACACACTGAAACGTCATCCCTACACAGTGAAACCCCTTCCCCGCAGTCTGAAACCTCTTCCCCACACACTGAATCCCCTTCACCACACACTGAAACCCCTTCCCCACAGACTGAAACCCCTTCCCCACGCACTGAAACCCATCCCCACACACTGAAACCCCTTCCCCAGATACTGAAACCCCTTGCCCACAAACTGAAAATCTTCCCCACACACTGAAACACTTCCCCACACACTGAAACCTCTTCCCCACACACTGAAACCTCTTCGCCACAGACTGAAACCTCTTCCCCACACACTGAAACCTCTTCCCCACACACTGAAACCTCTTCCCCACACACTGAAACCCCTTCACCGCACACTGAAACCTCCTGCCCACTCACTGAAACCTCTTCCCCACGGACTGAAGCCCCTTCCCCGCACACCGAAACCTCTTCCCCACACACTGAATCCCCTTCACCACACACTGAAACCCCTTCCCCACACACTGAAACCTCTTCCCCACACACTGAAACCCCTTCCCCGCACACTGAAACCTCTTCCCCACACACTGAATCCCCTTCACCACACACGGAAACCCCTTCCCCACAGACTGAAACTTCTTCCACACATACTGAAACCTCTTCCCCACACACTTAAACCATTCCCCACACACTGAAACATCTTCCCCACAAATTGAAACCTCTTCCCCACACACTGAAACCCATTCCCCGCACACTGAAACCCCTTCCCCAAGACTGAAACCACTTCCCCACACACTAAAACCTCTTCCCCCACACTGAAAACTCTTCCCAACACACTGAAACCCCTTATCCACACACTGAAACCCCTTCCACACACACTGAAACTTCTTCCCCACACACTGAAACCACTTATCCACACACTGAAACCCCTTCCACAAACACTGAAACATCTTCCCCACACACTGAAACATCTTCCCCACAGACAGAAACCCCTTCCCCACACACTGAAACCCATCCCCACACACTGAAACCTCATCCCCACACACTGAAACCCATCCCCACACAGTGAAACCCCTTCCCCACACACTGAAAACCCTTCCCCGCACACTGAAACCTCTTCCCCACTCACTGAAACCTCTTCCCCACAGGCAGAAACCCCTTCCCCACACACTGAAACCCATCCCCACACACTGAAACCTCATCCCCACACACTGAAACCCATCCCCACACAGTGAAACCCCTTCCCCACACACTGAAACCCATCCCCACACACTGAAAACCTTCCCCACACAGTGAAACCCCTTCCCACTCACTGAAACCTCTTCGCCACAGACTGAAAGCACTTCCCCACAAACTGAAACCTCTTCCCCACACACAGAAACCCCTTCCCCACGCGCTGAAACCTCTTCCACACACACTGAAACCTCTTCCCCAAACACTGAAACCTCTTCCCCACACACTGAAACATCTTCCCCAAACACTGAAACCCCTTCACCGCACACTGAAACCTCTTCCTCACACACTGAAACCTCTTCCCCACACACTGAAACCCCTTCCCCGCACGCTGAAAGCTCTTCCCCACACACTGAATCCCCTTCACCACACACTGAAACCCCTTCCCCACACACTGAAACCTCTTCCCCACACACTGAAACCCCTTCCCGCACTCTGAAACCCCTTCCCCACACACTGAAACCCATCGCCATACACTGAAAGCCATCCTCACACACTGAAACCTCATCCCCACACACTGAAACACCTTCCCTACACACTGAAACCACTTCCCCACACACTGAAACCCATCCCCACAAACTGAAACCGCTTCCCCACACACTGAAACCCCTTGCCCACAAACTGAAAATCTTCCCCACACACTGAAACACTTCCTCAGACACTGAAACCTCTTCCCCACACCCTGAAACCTCTTCCCCACACACTGCAACCTCTTCGCCACAGACTTAAACCCTTCCCCACACACTGAAGCCTCTTCCCCACACACTGAAACCTCTTCCCCAAATACTGAAACCTCTTCCCCACACACTGAAACCTCTTCCCCACACACTGAAACCCCTTCCCGGCACACTGAAACCTCATCCCCACACACTGAAACCCCTTCCCCGCACACTGAAACCTCTTCCCCACACAGTGAATCCCCTTCACCACACACTGAAACCCTTTCCCCACAGAGTGAAACCCCTTCCCCAAGCACTGAAACACATCCCCACACACTGAAACCCCTTCCCCAAACACTGAAACCCCTTGCCCACAAACTGAAAATCTTCCCCACACACTGAAACACTTCCCCACACACTGAAACCTCTTCCCCACACCCTAAAACCTCTTCCCCACACAATGAAACCTCTTCGCCACAGACTGAAAGCCTTCCCCACACACTGAAGCCTCTTCCCCACACACTGATACCTCTTCCCCAAACACTGAAACCTCTTCCCCACACACTGAAACCCCTTCCCCACACACTTAAACCCCTTCCCCACACACTGAAACCTCTTCCCCACACACTGAAACCCCTTCCCCGCACACTGAAACCTCTTACCCACACACTGAATCCCCTTCAGCACACACTGAAACCCCTTCCCCACAGACTGAAACCCATTCCCCACGCACTGAAACCCATCCCCACACACTGAAACCCATCCCCACACACTGTAATCTCTTCCCCACACACTGAAACCCCTTCCACACACACTGAAACCCCTTCCCCACGCACTGAAACCCATCCCAACACACTGGATCCTCTTCCCCACACACTGAAACCCCTTCCCCACACACTGAAAACCATCCCCACACAATGAAACCCATCCCCACACACTGAAACCTCTTCCCCACGCACTCAAAGCTCTTCCCCAAAGACTGAAACCCTTCCCCACATACAGAAACCTCTTCCCCACGGACTGAAACCCCTTCCCCACGCACTGAAACCTATTCCACACACACTGAAACCTCTTCCCCACACTCTGAAACCTCTTCCCCACACACTGAAGCTCCTTCCCCACACGCTGAAACTTCTTCCACACCCACTGAAACCCATCCCCAAACACTGAAACCTCTTCGCGACAGACTGAAACCCTTCCCCACACACTGAAACCTCTTCCCCACACACTGAAACCGCTTCCCCATAAACTGAAACCCCTTCCCCGCACACTGAAACCTCTTTCCCACACACTGTACCCCCTTCACCACGCACTGAAACCCCTTCCCCACACACTGAAACCTCTTCCCCACACACTGTAACCACATCCCCACAGACTGATACCCCTTCCCCACACTCTGAAACCTCTTCCCCACACACAGAAACCACTTCCCCACACATTGAAACCCCTTCCCCACACACTGAAACCTCTTTCCCACACACTGAAAGCTCTTCCCCACAGACTGAAACCCTTCCCCACACACTGAAACCTCTTCCCCACACACTGAAACCCCTTCCCCACGCACTGAAACCCCTTCCACACACACCAAAACCTCTTCCCCACACACTGAAACCTCTTCCCCACACACTGAAACTCCTTCCCCACGCACAGAACCCTCTTCCACACACACTGCAACATCTTCCCCACACACTGAATCCTCATCCCCACCCGCTGAAACTTCTTCCACACCCACTGAAACCCATCCCCACACACTGAAACCCCTTCCACACACACGGTAACCCCTTCCCCACACACTGACACATCTTTCCCACACACTGAAAGCTCTTCCCCCCAGACTGAAACCCTTCCCCACACACTGAAACCCCTTCCCCACGCACTGAAACCCCTTCCCCACGCACTGAAAGCCCTTCCACACACACTGAAAACTCTTCCCCACACAATGAAACCTCTTCCCCCCACACTGAAACCTCTCCCCCACACATTGAAACTCCTTCCCCACGCACTGAAACCTCTTCCACTCACACTGAAACATCTTCCCCACACACTGAAACCTCTTCCCCACACGCTGAAACTTCTTCCACACCCACTGAAACCCATCCCCACACACTGAAACCCCTTCCACACATTCTGAAACCTCTTCCACACACTCTGAAACCCCTTCCCCACACACTGAATCCCCATCCACACACACTGTAACCCCTTCCCCGCACACTGAAACCCCTTCCCCACACACTGAAACCCCTTCCACACACACTGAAACCCCTTCCCTGCACACTGAAAACCCTTCCCCGCACACTGAAGCCCCTTCCCCACACGCAGAAACCCCTTCCCCACACGCTGAAACGCCTTCCACACACACTGAAACCCATTCCCCACACACTGAAACCCATCCCCACAGACTGAAACCTCTTCCCCACACACTGAAACCCATCCCCACACACTGAAACCTCTTCCCCGCTAACTGAAACCTCTTCCCCACACACTAAAACCTCTTCCCCACACACTGAAAACTCTTCCCAACACACTGAAACCCCTTATCCACACACTGAAACCCCTTCCACACACACTGAAACTTTTTCCCCACACACTGAAACCCCTTATCCACACACTGAAACCCCTTCCACAAACACTGAAACCTCTTCCCCACACACTGAAACCTCTTCCCCACAGGCAAAAACCCCTTCCCCACTCACTGAAACCCATCCCCACACACTGAAACCTCATCCCCACACACTGAAACCCATCCCCACACAGGGAAACCCCTTCCCCACACTCTGAAACCCCTTCCCCGCACACTGAAACCTCTTCCCCACACACTGAAACCTCTTCCCCACAGGCAGAAAACCCCTTCCCCACACACTGAAAACCATCCCCACACACTGAAACCTCAACCCCACACACTGAAACCCATCCCCACACACTGAAACCCCTTCCCCACACACTGAAACCCATCCCCACACACTGAAAACCTTCCCCACACACTGAAACCCCTTCCCACGCACTGAAACCTCTTCGCCACAGACTGAAAGCACTTCCCCACAAACTGAAACCTCTTCCCCACACACAGAAACCCCTTCCCCACGCGCTGAAACCTCTTCCACACACACTGAAACCTCTTCCCCACACACTGAAACATCTTCCCCAAACACTGAAACCCCTTCACCGCACACTGAAACCTCTTCCCCACACACTGAAACCTCTTCCCCACACACTGAAACCCCTTCCCCGCATACTGAAAGCTCTTCCCCACACACTGAATCCCCTTCACCACACACTGAAACCCCCTTCCCCACACACAGAAACCTCTTCCCCACACACTGAAACCCCTTCCCCGCACTCTGAAACCCCTTCCCCATACACTGAAACCCATCCCTACACACTGAAACCTCTTCCCCACACGCTGAAACACCTTCCCCACACACTGAAACCCATCGCCACACACTGAAAGCCATCCTCACACACTGAAACGTCATCCCCACACACTGAAACACCTTCCCTACACACTGAAACCACTTCACCACACACTGAAACCCATCCCCACAAACTGAAAACCTTCCCCACACACTGAAACCCCTTGCCCACAAACTGAAAATCTTCCCCACACACTGAAACACTTCCTCAGACACTGAAACCTCTTCCCCACACCCTGAAACCTCTTCCCCACACACTGCAACCTCTTCGCCACAGACTGAAACCCTTCCCCACACACTGAAGCCTCTTCCCCACACACTGAAACCTCTTCCCCAAATACTGAAACCTCTTCCCCACACACTGAAACCTCTTCCCCACACACTGAAACCCCTTCCCTGCACACTGAAACCTCTTCCCCACACACTGAATCCCCTTCACCACTCACTGAAAACCCTTACCCACACACTGAAACCTCTTCCCCACACACTGAAACCCCTTCCCCGCACACTGAAACCTCTTCCCCACACAGTGAATCCCCTTCACCACACACTCAAAACCCTTTCCGCACAGAGTGAAACCCCTTCCCCAAGCACTGAAACACATCCCCACACACTGAAAACCCTTCACCACACACTGAAACACTTCCCCACACACTGAAACCTCTTCGCCACAGACTGAAACCCTTCCCCACACATTGAAGCCTCTTCCCCACACACTGAAACCTCTTCCCCAAACACTGAAACCTCTTCCCCACACACTGAAACCCCTTCCCCACACACTGAAACCCCTTCCCCGCACACTGAAATCTCTTCCCCACACACTGAATCCCCTTCACCACACACTTAAACCCCATCCCCACACACTGAAACCTCTTCCCCACACACTGAAACCCCTTCCCCGCACACTGAAACCTCTTCCCCACACACTGAATCCCCTTCAGCACACACTGAAACCCCTTCCCCACAGACTGAAATCCATTCCCCACGCACTGAAACCCATCCCCACACACTGAAACCCATCCCCACACACTGAAACCACTTCCCCACAGACTGATACCCCTTCCCCACACACTGAATCCCCTTCCCCACGCACTGAAACCCATCACAACACACTGGATCCTCTTCCCCACACACTGAAACCCCTTCCCCACACACTGAAACCCATCCACACACAATGAAACCCATCCCCACACACTGAAACCTCTTCCCCACACACTGAAAGCTCTTCCCCAAAGACTGAAACACTTCCCCACATACAGAAACCTCTTCCCCACGGACTGAAACCCCTTCCCCACGCACTGAAACCTATTCCACACACACTGAAACCTCTTCCCCACACTCTGAAACCTCTTCCCCACACACTGAAGCTCCTTCCCCACACGCTGAAACTTCTTCCACACCCACTGAAACCCGTCCCCACACACTGAAACCTCTTCGCCACAGACTGAAACCCTTCCGCAAACACTGAAACATCTTCCCCACACACTGAAACCTCTTCCCCATAAACTGAAACCCCTTCCCCGCACACTGAAACCACTTTCCCACACACTGTACCCCCTTCACCACGCACTGATACCCCTTCCCCACACACTGAAACCTCTTCCCCACACACTGAAACCACTTCCCCACAGACTGATACCCCTTCCCCACACTCTGAAACCTCTTCCCAACACACAGAAACCACTTCCCCACACATTGAAACCCCTTCCCCACACACTGAAACCTCTTTCCCACACACTGAAAGCTCTTCCCCACAGACTGAAACCCTTCCCCACATACTGAAACCTCTTTCCCACCCACTGAAACCCCTTCCCCACGCACTGAAATCCCTTCCACACACACCAAACCCTCTTCCCCACACACTGAAACCTCTTCCTCACACACAGAAACTCCTTCCCCATGCACAGAAACCTCTTCCACACACACTGAAACTTCTTCCCCACACACTGAATCCTCTTCCCCACCCGCTGAAACTTCTTCCACACCCACTGAAACCCATTCCCACACACTGAAACCCCTTCCACACACACTGTAACCCTTTCCCCACACACTGACACATCTTTCCCACACACTGAAACCTCTTCCCCACACACTGAAACCCCTTCCCCACGCACTGAAACCCCTTCCACACACACTGAAAACTTCCCCACACATTGAAACTCCTTCCCCACGCACTGAAACCTCTTCCACTCACACTGAAACATCTTCCCCACACACTGAAACCTCTTCCCCACACGCTGAAACTTCTTCCACACCCACTGAAACCCATCCCCACACACTGAAACCCCTTCCACACATTCTGAAACCTCTTCCACACACACTGAAACCCCTTCCCCACACACTGAAACACACTGTAACCCCTTCCCCGCACACTGAAACCCCTTCCCCACACACTGAAACCCCTTCCACACACACTGAAACCCCTTCCCTGCACACTGAAAACCCTTCCCCGCACACTGAAGCCCCTTCCCCACACGATGAAACCCCTTCCCCACACGCTGAAACGCCTTCCACACACACTGAAACCCATTCCCCACACACTGAAACCCATCCCCACAGACTGAAACCTCTTCCCCACACACTGAAACCCATCCCCACACACTGAAACCTCTTCCCCGCTAACTGAAACCTCTTCCCCACACAGTAAAACCTCTTCCCCACACATAGAAACCCTTCCCTACACGCTGAAACCCCTTCCCCACAGGCTGAAACCCCTTCCACACACACTGAAAACCCTTCCACACACACTGAAACCTCTTCCACACACAATGAAACCCCTTCCCCACACGCTGAAACCCCTTCCACACACACTGAAGCCCCTTCCCCACATACAGAAACCCTTCCCCACACACTGAAACCCTTCTCCACACACTGAAACCTCTTCCCCACACACTGAAACATCTTTCACTCACACTGAAACCCATCCCCAGACACTGAAACCTCTTGCCCACACAATGAAACCTCTTCCCCACACACAGAAACCCCTTCCGCACACACTGAAACCCCTTCCACACACACTGAAACCCCTTGCACACACACTTAAACCTCTTCCACACATACTAAAACCTCTTCCCCACACACTGAAACCATTCCCCACAAACTGAAAACTATTCCCAACACACTGAAACCCCTTCCCCAACAGTGAAACCCCTTCCCCGCACACTGAAACCACTTCCCCACACACTAAAACCTCTTCCCCACACACTGAAAACTATTCCCAACACACTGAAACCCCTTATCCACACACTGAAACCCCTTCCACACACACTGAAACCTCTTCCCCACACACTGAAACCTCTTCCCCACAGGCAGAAACTACTTCCCCACACACTGAAACCCATCCCCACACACTGAAACCTCATTCCCACACACTGAAACACATCCCCACACAGTGAAACCCCTTCCCCATACACTGAAACCCATCCCCACACACTGAAAACCTTCCCCACACACTGAAACCCCTTCCCACGCACTGAAACCTCTTCCCCACAGACTGAAACCCTTCCCCACACACTGAAACCTCTTCCCCACACACTGAAACCCCTTCCCCACGCACTGAAACCCCTTCCACACACACCAAAACCTCTTCCCCACACACTGAAACCTCTTCCCCACACACTGAACGTCCTTCCCCACGCACAGAAACCTCTTCCCCACACACTGAAACCTCTTCCCCACACACTGAAACCCCTTCCCCACGCACTGTAACCCCTTCCACACACACTGAAAACTCTTCCCCACACATTGAAACTCCTTCCCCACGCACTGAAACCTCTTCCACTCACACTGAAACATCTTCCCCACACACTGAAACCTCTTCCCCACACGCTGAAACTTCTTCCACACCCACTGAAACTCATCCCCACACACTGAAACCCCTTCCACATATTCTGAAACCTCTTCCACACACACTGAAACCCCTTCCCCACACACTGAATCCCCAACCACACACACTGTAACCCCTTCCCCGCACACTGAAACCCCTTCCCCACACACTGAAACCCCTTCCACACACACTGAAACCCCTTCCCTGCACACTGAAAACCGTTCCCCGCACACTGAAGCCCCATCCCCAAACGCTGAAACCCCTTCCCCACACGCTGAAATGCCTTCCACACACACTGAAACCCATTCCCCACACACTGAAACCCATCCCCACAGACTGAAACCTCTTCCCCACTCACTGAAACCCATCCCCACACACTGAAACCTCTTCCCCGCTAACTGAAACCTCTTCCCCACACAGTAAAACCTCTTCCCCACACACAGAAACCCTTGCCTACACGCTGGAACCCCTTCCCCACAGGCTGAAACCCCTTCCACACACACTGAAAACCCTTCCACACACACTGAAACCTCTTCCACACACAATGAAACCCCTTCCCCACACGCTGAAACCCCTTCCACACACACTGAAGCCCCTTCCCCACATACAGAAACCCTTCCCCACACACTGAAACCCCTCTCCACACACTGAAACCTCTTCCCCACACACTGAAACATCTTTCACTCACACTGAAACCCATCCCCAGACACTGAAACCTCTTGCCCACACTTTGAAACCTCTTCCCCACACACAGAAACCCCTTCCGCACACACTGAAACCCCTTCCACACACACTGAAACCCCTTGCACACACACTTAAACCTCTTCCACACATACTAAAACCTCTTGCCCACACACTGAAACCATTCCCCACAAACTGAAACCAATCCCGACACACAGAAACATCTTCCCCACACATTGAAACCCCTTCCCCAACAGTGAAACCCCTTCCCCGCACACTGAAACCACTTCCCCACACACTAAAACCTCTTCCCCACACACTGAAAACTCTTCCCAACACACTGAAACCCCTTATCCACACACTGAAACCCCTTCCACACACACTGAAACCTCTTCCCCACACACTGAAACCTCTTCCCCACAGGCAGAAACGACTTCCCCACACACTGAAACCCATCCCCACACACTGAAACCTCATTCCCACACACTGAAACACATCCCCACACAGTGAAACCCCTTCCCGACACACTGAAACCCATCCCCACACACTGAAAACCTTCCCCACACACTGAAACCCCTTCCCACGCACTGAAACCTCTTCCCCACAGAATGAAACCACTTCCCCACAAACTGAAACCTCGCACACTGAAGCCTCTTCCCCACACACTGAAACCTCTTCCCCACACACTGAAACCTCTTCCCCACAGACAGAAATCCCTTCCCCACACTCTGAAACTTCTTCCCGACACACTGAAACCCCTTCCGCACAAACTGAAAATCTTCCCCACACACTGGAACACATCCCCACACACTGAAACCTCTTCCCCACACGCTAAAACCTCTTCCCCACACACTGAAACCTCTTCGGCACAGACTTAAACCCTTCCCCACACACTGAAGCCTCTTCCCCACACACTGAAACCTCTTCCCCAAACACTGAAACCTCTTCCCCACACACTGAAACCACTTCCCCACACACTGAAACCCCTTCCCCGCTCACTGAAACCTCTTCCCCACACGCTGAATCCCCTTCACCAATCACTGAAACCCCTTCCCCACACACTGAAACCTCTGCCCCACACACTGAAACCACTTCCACACACACAGAAAGCTCTTCCCCACAGACTGAAACCCTTCCCCACACACTGAAACCTCTTCCCCACACACTGAAACCCCTTCCCCACTAACTGAAAACCCTTCAACACACAGCAAAACCTCTTCCCCACACACTGAAACTTCTTCCCCACACACTGAACGTCCTTCCCCACGCACAGAAACCTCTTCCACACACACTGAAACATCTTCCCCACACACTGAATCCTCTTCCCCACCCGCTGAAACTTCTTCCACACCCACTGAAACCCATCCCCACACACTGAAACCCCTTCCACACACACTGTAACGCCTTCCCCACGCACTGACACATCTTTCCCACACACTGAAAGCTCTTCCCCCAGACAGAAACCCTTCCCCACACACTGAAACCTCTTCCCCACACACTGAAACCCCTTCCCCACGCACTGAAACCCCTTCCACACACACTGAAAACTCTTCCCCACACAATGAAACCTCTTCCCCCACACTGAAACCTCTCCCCCACACATTGAAACTCCTTTCCCACGCACTGAAACCTCTTCCACTCACACTGAAACATCTTCCCCACACACTGAAACCCATCCCCACACACTGAAACCCCTTCCACACATACTGAAACCTCTTCCACACACACTGAAACCCCTTCCCCACACACTGAATCCCCATCCACACACACTGTAACCCCTTCCCCGCACACTGAAACCCCTTCCCCACACACTGAAACCCCTTCCACACACACTGAAACCCCTTCCCTGCACACTGAAAACCCTTCCCCGCACACTGAAGCCCCTTCCCCACACGCTGAAACCCCTTCCCCACACGCTGAAACGCCTTCCACACACACTGAAACCCATTCCCCACACACTGATACCCATCCCCACAGACTGAAACCTCTTCCCCACACACTGAAACCCCTTCCCCAACAGTGAAACCCCTTCCCCGCACACTGAAACCACTTCCCCACACACTAAAACCTCTTCCCCACACACTGAAAACTCTTCCCAACACACTGAAACCCCTTATCCACACACTGAAACCCCTTCCACACACACTGAAACCTCTTCCCCACACACTGAAACCTCTTCCCCACAGGCAGAAACCACTTCCCCACACACTGAAACCCATCCCCACACACTGAAACACATCCCCACACAGTGAAACCCCTTCCCCACACACTGAAACCCATCCCCACACACTGAATCCCCTTCACCACACACTGAAACCCCTTCCCCACACACTGAAACCTCTTCCCCACACACTGAAACCTCTTCCCCACAGACAGAAATCCCTTCCCCACACTCTGAAACTTCTTCCCGACACTCTGAAACCCCTTCCGCACAAACTGAAAATCTTCCCCACACACTGGAACACTTCCTCACACCCTAAAACCTCTTCCCCACACACTGAAACCTCTTCGGCACAGACTTAAACCCTTCCCCACACACTGAAGCCTCTTCCCCACACACTGAAACCTCTTCCCCAAACACTGAAACCTCTTCCCCACACACTGAAACCACTTCCCCACACACTGAAACCCCTTCCCCGCTCACTGAAACCTCTTCCCCACACGCTGAATCCCCTTCACCACACACCGAAACCCCTTCCCCACACACTGAAACCTCTGCCCCACACACTGAAACCACTTCCCCACACACAGAAAGCTCTTCCCCACAGACTGAAACCCTTCCCCACACACTGAAACCTCTTCCCCACACACTGAAACCCCTTCCGCACAAACTGAAAATCTTCCCCACACACTGGAACACTTCCCCACACACTGAAACCTCTTCCCCACACCCTAAAACCTCTTCCCCACACACTGAAACCTCTTCGACACAGACTTAAACCCTTCCCCACACACTGAAGCCTCTTCCCCACACACTGAAACCTCTTCCCCAAACACTGAAACCTCTTCCCCACACACTGAAACCACTTCCCCACACACTGAAACCCCTTCCCCGCTCACTGAAACCTCTTCCCCACACGCTGAATCCCCTTCACCACACACCGAAACCCCTTCCCCACACACTGAAACCTCTGCCCCACACACTGAAACCACTTCCCCACACACAGAAAGCTCTTCCCCACAGACTGAAACTCTTCCCCACACACTGAAACCTCTTCCCCACACACTGAAACCCCTTCCCCACGCACTGAAATCCCTTCCACACACACCAAAACCTCTTCCCCACACACTGAAACCTCTTCCCCACACACTGAACGTCCTTCCCCACGCACAGAAACCTCTTCCACACACACTGAAACCCCTTCCCCACACACTGAATCCCCATCCACACACACTGTAACCCCTTCCCCGCACACTGAAACCCCTTCCCCACACACTGAAACCCCTTCCACACACACTGAAACCCCTTCCCTGCACACTGAAAACCCTTCCCCGCACACTGAAGCCCCTTCCCCACACGCTGAAACCCCTTCCCCACACGCTGAAACGCCTTCCACACACACTGAAACCCCTTCCCCACACACTGATACCCATCCCCACAGACTGAAACCTCTTCCCCACACACTGAAACCCCTTCCCCAACAGTGAAACCCCTTCCCCGCACACTGAAACCACTTCCCCACACACTAAAACCTCTTCCCCACACACTGAAAACTCTTCCCAACACACTGAAACCCCTTATCCACACACTGAAACCCCTTCCACACACACTGAAACCTCTTCCCCACACACTGAAATCTCTTCCCCACAGGCAGAAACCACTTCCCCACTCACTGAAACCCATCCCCACACACTGAAACCTCATCCTCACACACTGAAACACATCCCCACACAGTGAAACCCCTTCCCCACACACTGAAACCCATCCCCACACACTGAAAACCTTCCCCACACACTGAAACCCCTTCCCACGCACTGAAACCTCTTCCCCACAGAATGAAACCACTTCCCCACAAACTGAAACCTCGCACACTGAAACCTCTTCCCCACACACTGAATCCCCTTCACCACACACTGAAACCCCTTCCCCACACACTGAAACCTCTTCCCCACACACTGAAACCTCTTCCCCACAGACAGAAATCCCGTCCCCACACTCTGAAACTTCTTCCCGAAACACTGAAACCCCTTCCGCACAAACTGAAAATCTTCCCCACACACTGGAACACTTGCCCACACACTGAAACCTCTTCCCCACACCCTAAAACCTCTTCCCCACACACTGAAACCTCTTCGGCACAGACTTAAACCCTTCCCCACACACTGAAGCCTCATCCCCACACACTGAAACCTCTTCCCCAAACACTGAAACCTCTTCCCCACACACTGAAACCACTTCCCCACACACTGAAACCCCTTCCCCGCTCACTGAAACCTCTTCCCCACACGCTGAATCCCCTTCACCACACACCGAAACCCCATCCCTTCACACTGAAACCTCTGCCCCACACACTGAAACCACTTCCCCACACACAGAAAGCTCTTCCCCACAGACTGAAACCCTTCCCCACACACTGAAACCTCTTCCCCACACACTGAAACCCCTTCCCCACGCACTGAAACCCCTTCCACACACACCAAAACCTCTTCCCCACACACTGAAACCTCTTCCCCACCCACTGAACGTCCTTCCCCACGCACAGAAACCTCTTCCACACACACTGAAACATCTTCCCCACACACTGAATCCTCTTCCCCACCCGCTGAAACTTCTTCCACACCCACTGAAACCCATCCCTACACACTGAAACCCCTTCCACACACACTGTAACGCCTTCCCCACACACTGACACATCTTTCCCACACACTGAAAGCTCTTCCCCCCAGACTGAAACCCTTCCCCACACACTGAAACCTCTTCCCCACACACTGAAACCCCTTCCCCACGCACTGAAACCCCTTCCACACACACTGAAAACTCTTCCCCACACAATGAAACATCTTCCCCCACACTGAAACCTCTCCCCCACACATTGAAATTCCTTCCCCACGCACTGAAACCTCTTCCACTCACACTGAAACATCTTCCCCACACACTGAAACCTCTTCCCCACACGCTGAAACTTCTTCCACACCCACTGAAACCCATCCCCACACACTGAAACCCCTTCCACACATTCTGAAACCTCTTCCACACACACTGAAACCCCTTCCCCACACACTGAATCCCCATCCACACACACTGTAACCCCTTCCCCGCACACTGAAACCCCTTCCCCACACACTGAAACCCCTTCCACACACACTGAAACCCCTTCCCTGCACACTGAAAACCCTTCCCCGCACACTGAAGCCCCTTCCCCACACGCAGAAACCCCTTCCACACACGCTGAAACGCCTTCCACACGCACTGAAACCCATTCCCCACACACTGAAACCCATCCCCACAGACTGAAACCTCTTCCCCACACACTGAAACCCATCCCCACACACTGAAACCTCTTCCCCGCTAACTGAAACCTCTTCCCCACACACTAAAACCTCTTCCCCACACACTGAAAACTCTTCCCAACACACTGAAACCCCTTATCCACACACTGAAACCCCTTCCACACACACTGAAACTTTTTCCCCACACACTGAAACCCCTTATCCACACACTGAAACCCCTTCCACACACACTGAAACCTCTTCGCCACTGAATGAAACCCTTCCCCACACACTGAAGCCTCTTTCCCACACACTGAAACCTCTTCCCCAAACACTGAAACCTCTTGCCCACACACTGAAACCACTTCCCCACACACTGAAACCCCTTCCCCGCTCACTGAAACCTTTTCCCCACACGCTGAATCCCCTTCACCACGCACTGAAACCCCTTCCCCACACACTGAAACCTCTGCCCCACACACTGAAACCACTTCCCCACACACAGAAAGCTCTTCCCCACAGACTTGAAACCCTTCCCCACACACTGAAACCTCTTCCCCACACACTGAAACCCCTTCCCCACGCACTGAAACCCCTTCCACACACACCAAAACCTCTTCCCCACACACTGAAACCTCTTCCCCACACACTGAACGTCCTTCCCCACGCACAGAAACCTCTTCCACACACACTGAAACATCTTCCCCACACACTGAATACTCTTCCCCACCCGCTGAAACTTCTTCCACACCCAATGAAACCCATCCCTACACACTGAAACCCCTTCCACACACACTGTAACGCCTTCCCCACACACTGACACATCTTTCCCACACACTGAAAGCTCTTCCCCCCAGACTGAAACCCTTCCCCACACACTGGAACACTTCCCCACACACTGAAACCTCTTCCCCACACCCTAAAACCTCTTCCCCACACACTGAAACCTCTTCGGCACAGACTTAAACCCTTCCCCACACACTGAAGCCTCATCCCCACACACTGAAACCTCTTCCCCAAACACTGAAACCTCTTCCCCACACACTGAAACCACTTCCCCACACACTGAAACCCCTTCCCCGCTCACTGAAACCTCTTCCCCACACGCTGAATCCCCTTCACCACACACCGAAACCCCATCCCTACACACTGAAACCTCTGCCCCACACACTGAAACCACTTCCCCACACACAGAAAGCTCTTCCCCACAGACTGAAACCCTTCCCCACACACTGAAACCGCTTCCCCACAGACTGATACCCCTTCCCCACTCTCTGAAACCTCTTCCCCACACATTGACACCACTTCCCCACACATTGAAACCCCTTCCCCACACACTGAAACCTCTTTCCCACACACTGAAAGCTCTTCCCCACAGACTGAAACCCTTCCCCACACACTGAAACCTCTTCCCCACACACTGAAACCCCTTCCCCACGCACTGAAACCCATTCCACACACACCAAAACCTCTTCCCCACACACTGAAACCTCTTCCCCACACACTGAAACTCCTTCCCCACGCACAGAAGCCTCTTCCACACACACTGAATCCTCTTCCCCACACGCTGAAACTTCTTCCACACCCACTGAAACCCATCCACACACACTGAAACCCCTTCCAGACACACTGTAACCCCTTCCCTACACACTGACACATCTTTCCCACACTCTGAAAGCTCTTCCCCCCAGACTGAAACCCTTCCCCACACACTGAAACCTCTTCCCCACACACTGAAACCCCTTCCCCACGCACTGAAACCCCTTCCACACACACTGAAAACTCTTCCCCACACAATGAAACCTCTTCCCCCCACACTGAAACCTCTCCCCCACACATTGAAACTCCTTCCCCACGCACTGAAACCTCTTCCACTCACACTGAAACATCTTCCCCACACACTGAAACCTCTTCCCCACACGCTGAAACTTCTTCCACACAGAATGATACCCCTTCCCCACACTCTGAAACCTCTTCCCCACACACTGAAACCACTTCCCCACACACTGAAACCCCTTCCCCGCACTCTGAAACCCCTTCCCAACACACTGAAACCCATCCCCACACACTGAAAGCCATCGTCACACACTGAAACGTCATCCCCACACACTGAAACAACTTCCCTACACACGGAAACCACTTCCCCACACACTGAAACCCATCCCCACAAACTGAAACCGCTTCCCCACACACTGAAACCCCTTGCCCACAAACTGAAAATCTTCTCCACACACTGAAACACTTCCTCAGACACTGAAACCTCTTCCCCACACCCTGAAACCTCTTCCCCACACACTGCAACCTCTTTGCCACAGACTGAAACCCTTCCCCACACACTGAAGCCTCTTCCCCACACACTGAAACCTCTTCCCCAAACACTGAAACCTCTTCGCCACACACTGAAACATCTTCCCAACACACTGAAACCCCTTCCCCGCACACTGAAACCTCTTCCCCACAGACAGAATCCTCTTCACCACTACTGAAACCCCTTACCCACACACTGAAACCTCTTCCCCACACACTGAAACCCCTTCCCCGCATACTGAAACCTCTTCCCCACACAGTGAATCCCCTTCACCACACACTGAAACCCATCCCCACAGACTGAAACCCCTTCCCCACGCATTGAAACCCATCCCCACACACTGAAACCTCTTCGCCAAAGACTGAAACCCTTCCCCACACACTGAAGCCTCTTCCCCACACACTGAAACCTCTTCCCCAAACACTGAAACCTCTGCCGCACACACTGAAACCTCTTCCCCACACACTGACACCCCTTCCCCGCACACTGAATCCCCTTCACCACACACTTAAACCCCTTCCCCACACACTGAAACCTCTTCCCCACACACTGAAACCCCTTCCCCGCACACTGAAACCTCTTCCCTACACACTGAAACCCCTTCACCACACACTGAAACCCATCCCCACACACTGTAATCTCTTCCCCACACACTGAAACCCCTTCCCACAAACTGAAACCCCTTCCCCAGGCACTGAAACCCATCCCAACACACTGGAACCTCTTCCCCACACACTGAAACCCCTTCCCCACACACTGAAAACCATCCCCACACACTGAAACCCATCCCCACACACTGAAACCTCTTCCCCACACACTGAAGGCTCTTCCCCAAAGACTGAAACCCTTCCCCACATACAGAAACCTCTTCCGCACGCACTGAAACCCCTTCCCCACGCACTGAAACATCATCCACACACACTGAAACCTCGTCCCCACACTCTGAAACCTCTTCCCCACACACTGAAGCTCCTTCCCCACACGCTGAAACTTCTTCCACACCCACTGAAACCCATCCCCACACACTGAAACCTCTTCGCCACAGACTGAAACCCTTCCCCACACACTGAAACCTCTTCCACACACAATGAAACCTCTTCCCCACACACTGAAACCCCTTCCCCGCACACTGAAACCTCTTTCCCACACACTGTACCCCCTTCATCACGCACTGAAACCCCTTCCCCACACACTGAAACCTCATCCCCACACACTGAAACCACTTCCCCACAGACTGATACCCCTTCCCCACTCTCTGAAACCTCTTCCCCACACACTGACACCACTTCCCCACACATTGAAACCCCTTCCCCACACACTGAAACCTCTTTCCCACACACTGAAAGCTCTTCCCCACAGACTGAAACCCTTCCCCACACACTGATACCCATCCCCACAGACTGAAACCTCTTCCCCACACACTGAAACCCCTTCCCCAACAGTGAAACCCCTTCCCCGCACACTGAAACCACTTCCCCACACACTAAAACCTCTTCCCCACACACTGAAAACTCTTCCCAACACACTGAAACCCCTTATCCACACACTGAAACCCCTTCCACACACACTGAAACCTCTTCCCCACACACTGAAACCTCTTCCCCACAGGCAGAAACCACTTCCCCACACACTGAAACCCATCCCCACACACTGAAACCTCATCCTCACACACTGAAACACATCCCCACACAGTGAAACCCCTTCCCCACACACTGAAACCCATCCCCACACACTGAAAACCTTCCCCACACACTGAAACCCCTTCCCACGCACTGAAACCTCTTCCCCACAGAATGAAACCACTTCCCCACAAACTGAAACCTCGCACACTGAAACCTCTTCCCCACACACTGAATCCCCTTCACCACACACTGAAACCCCTTCCCCACACACTGAAACCTCTTCCCCACACACTGAAACCTCTTCCCCACAGACAGAAATCCCTTCCCCACACTCTGAAACTTCTTCCCGACACACTGAAACCCCTTCCGCACAAACTGAAAATCTTCCCCACACACTGGAACACTTCCCCACACACTGAAACCTCTTCCCCACACCCTAAAACCTCTTCCCCACACACTGAAACCTCTTCGGCACAGACTTAAACCCTTCCCCACACACTGAAGCCTCTTCCCCACACACTGAAACCACTTCCCCAAACACTGAAACCTCTTTCCCACACACTGAAACCACTTCCCCACACACTGAAACCCCTTCCCCGCTCACTGAAACCTCTTCCCCACACGCTGAATCCCCTTCACCACACACCGAAACCCCTTCCCCACACACTGAAACCTCTGCCCCACACACTGAAACCACTTCCCCACACACAGAAAGCTCTTCCCCACAGACTGAAACCCTTCCCCACACACTGAAACCTCTTCCCCACACACTGAAACCCCTTCCGCACAAACTGAAAATCTTCCCCACACACTGGAACACTTCCCCACACACTGAAACCTCTTCCCCACACCCTAAAACCTCTTCCCCACACACTGAAACCTCTTCGGCACAGACTTAAACCCTTCCCCACACACTGAAGCCTCTTCCCCACACACTGAAACCTCTTCCCCAAACACTGAAACCTCTTCCCCACACACTGAAACCACTTCCCCACACACTGAAACCCCTTCCCCGCTCACTGAAACCTCTTCCCCACACGCTGAATCCCCTTCACCACACACCGAAACCCCTTCCCTACACACTGAAACCTCTGCCCCACACACTGAAACCACTTCCCCACACACAGAAAGCTCTTCCCCACAGACTGAAACCCTTCCCCACACACTGAAACCTCTTCCCCACACACTGAAACCCCTTCCCCACGCACTGAAATCCCTTCCACACACACCAAAACCTCTTCCCCACACACTGAAACCTCTTCCCCACACACTGAACGTCCTTCCCCACGCACAGAAACCTCTTCCACACACACTGAAACCCCTTCCCCACACACTGAATCCCCATCCACACACACTGTAACCCCTTCCCCGCACACTGAAACCCCTTCCCCACACACTGAAACCCCTTCCACACACACTGAAACCCCTTCCCTGCACACTGAAAACCCTTCCCCGCACACTGAAGCCCCTTCCCCACACGCTGAAACCCCTTCCCCACACGCTGAAACGCCTTCCACACACATTGAAACCCATTCCCCACACACTGATACCCATCCCCACAGACTGAAACCTCTTCCCCACACACTGAAACCCCTTCCCCAACAGTGAAACCCCTTCCCCGCACACTGAAACCACTTCCCCACACACTAAAACCTCTTCCCCACACACTGAAAACTCTTCCCAACACACTGAAACCCCTTATCCACACACTGAAACCCCTTCCACACACACTGAAACCTCTTCCCCACACACTGAAACCTCTTCCCCACAGGCAGAAACCACTTCCCCACTCACTGAAACCCATCCCCACACACTGAAACCTCATCCTCACACACTGAAACACATCCCCACACAGTGAAACCCCTTCCCCACACACTGCAACCCATCACCACACACTGAAAACCTTCCCCACACACTGAAACCCCTTCCCACGCACTGAAACCTCTTCCCCACAGAATGAAACCACTTCCCCACAAACTGAAACCTCGCACACTGAAACCTCTTCCCCACACACTGAATCCCCTTCACCACACACTGAAACCCCTTCCCCACACACTGAAACCTCTTCCCCACACACTGAAACCTCTTCCCCACAGACAGAAATCCCGTCCCCACACTCTGAAACTTCTTCCCGAAACACTGAAACCCCTTCCGCACAAACTGAAAATCTTCCCCACACACTGGAACACTTCCCCACACACTGAAACCTCTTCCCCACACCCTAAAACCTCTTCCCCACACACTGAAACATCTTCGGCACAGACTTAAACCCTTCCCCACACACTGAAGCCTCATCCCCACACACTGAAACCTCTTCCCCAAACACTGAAACCTCTTCCCCACACACTGAAACCACTTCCCCACACACTGAAACCCCTTCCCCGCTCACTGAAACCTCTTCCCCACACGCTGAATCCCCTTCACCACACACCGAAACCCCATCCCTACACACTGAAACCTCTGCCCCACACACTGAAACCACTTCCCCACACACAGAAAGCTCTTCCCCACAGACTGAAACCCTTCCCCACACACTGAAACCTCTTCCCCACACACTGAAACCCCTTCCCCACGCACTGAAACCCCTTCCACACACACCAAAACCTCTTCCCCACACACTGAAACCTCTTCCCCACACACTGAATCCTCTTCACCACCCGCTGAAACTTCTTCCACACCCACTGAAACCCATCCCTACACACTGAAACCCCTTCCACACACACTGTAACGCCTTCCCCACACACTGACACATCTTTCCCACACACTGAAAGCTCTTCCCCCCAGACTGAAACCCTTCCCCACACACTGAAACCTCTTCCCCACACACTGAAACCCCTTCCCCACGCACTGAAACCCCTTCCACACACACTGAAAACTCTTCCCCACACAATGAAACATCTTCCCCCACACTGAAACCTCTCCCCCACACATTGAAATTCCTTCCCCACGCACTGAAACCTCTTCCACTCACACTGAAACATCTTCCCCACACACTGAAACCTCTTCCCCACACGCTGAAACTTCTTCCACACCCACTGAAACCCATCCCCACACACTGAAACCCCTTCCACACATTCTGAAACCTCTTCCACACACACTGAAACCCCTTCCCCACACACTGAATCCCCATCCACACACACTGTAACCCCTTCCCCGCACACTGAAACCCCTTCCCCACACACTGAAACCCCTTCCACACACACTGTAACCCCTTCCCCGCACACTGAAACCCCTTCCCCACACACTGAAACCCCTTCCACACACACTGAAGCCCCTTCCCCACACGCAGAAACCCCTTCCACACACGCTGAAACGCCTTCCACACGCACTGAAACCCATTCCCCACACACTGAAACCCATCCCCACAGACTGAAACCTCTTCCCCACACACTGAAACCCATCCCCACACACTGAAACCTCTTCCCCGCTCACTGAAACCTCTTCCCCACACACTAAAACCTCTTCCCCACACACTGAAAACTCTTCCCAACACACTGAAACCCCTTATCCACACACTGAAACCCCTTCCACACACACTGAAACTTTTTCCCCACACACTGAAACCCCTTATCCACACACTGAAACCCCTTCCACACACACTGAAACCTCTTCGCCACTGAATGAAACCCTTCCCCACACACTGAAGCCTCTTTCCCACACACTGAAACCTCTTCCCCAAACACTGAAACCTCTTCCCCACACACTGAAACCACTTCCCCAAACACTGAAACCCCTTCCCCGCTCACTGAAACCTTTTCCCCACACGCTGAATCCCCTTCACCACACACTGAAACCCCTTCCCCACACACTGAAACCTCTGCCCCACACACTGAAACCACTTCCCCACACACAGAAAGCTCTTCCCCACAGACTTGAAACCCTTCCCCACACACTGAAACCTCTTCCCCACACACTGAAACCCCTTCCCCACGCACTGAAACCCCTTCCACACACACCAAAACCTCTTCCCCACACACTGAAACCTCTTCCCCACACACTGAACGTCCTTCCCCACGCACAGAAACCTCTTCCACACACACTGAAACATCTTCCCCACACACTGAATCCTCTTCCCCACCCGCTGAAACTTCTTCCACACCCAATGAAACCCATCCCTACACACTGAAACCCCTTCCACACACACTGTAACGCCTTCCCCACACACTGACACATCTTTCCCACACACTGAAAGCTCTTCCCCCCAGACTGAAACCCTTCCCCACACACTGGAACACTTCCCCACACACTGAAACCTCTTCCTCACACCCTAAAACCTCTTCCCCACACACTGAAACCTCTTCGGCACAGACTTAAACCCTTCCCCACACACTGAAGCCTCATCCCCACACACTGAAACCTCTTCCCCAAACACTGAAACCTCTTCCCCACACACTGAAACCACTTCCCCACACACTGAAACCCCTTCCCCGCTCACTGAAACCTCTTCCCCACACGCTGAATCCCCTTCACCACACACCGAAACCCCATCCCTACACACTGAAACCTCTGCCCCACACACTGAAACCACTTCCCCACACACAGAAAGCTCTTCCCCACAGACTGAAACCCTTCCCCACACACTGAAACCGCTTCCCCACAGACTGATACCCCTTCCCCACTCTCTGAAACCTCTTCCCCACACACTGACACCACTTCCCCACACATTGAAACCCCTTCCCCACACACTGAAACCTCTTTCCCACACACTGAAAGCTCTTCCCCACAGACTGAAACCCTTCCCCACACACTGAAACCTCTTCCCCACACACTGAAACCCCTTCCCCACGCACTGAAACCCATTCCACACACACCAAAACCTCTTCCCCACACACTGAAACTCCTTCCCCACGCACAGAAGCCTCTTCCACACACACTGAATCCTCTTCCCCACACGCTGAAACTTCTTCCACACCCACTGAAACCCATCCACACACACTGAAACCCCTTCCAGACACACTGTAACCCCTTCCCTACACACTGACACATCTTTCCCACACTCTGAAAGCTCTTCCCCCCAGACTGAAACCCTTCCCCACACACTGAAACCTCTTCCCCACACACTGAAACCCCTTCCCCACGCACTGAAACCCCTTCCACACACACTGAAAACTCTTCCCCACACAATGAAACCTCTTCCCCCCACACTGAAACCTCTCCCCCACACATTGAAACTCCTTCCCCACGCACTGAAACCTCTTCCACTCACACTGAAACATCTTCCCCACACACTGAAACCTCTTCCCCACACGCTGAAACTTCTTCCACACAGACTGATACCCCTTCCCCACACTCTGAAAACTCTTCCCCACACACTGAAACCACTTCCCCACACACTGAAACCCCTTCCCCGCACTCTGAAACCCCTTCCCAACACACTGAAACCCATCCCCACACACTGAAAGCCATCGTCACACACTGAAACGTCATCCCCACACACTGAAACAACTTCCCTACACACGGAAACCACTTCCCCACACACTGAAACCCATCCCCACAAACTGAAACCGCTTCCCCACACACTGAAACCCCTTGCCCACAAACTGAAAATCTTCTCCACACACTGAAACACTTCCTCAGGCACTGAAACCTCTTCCCCACACCCTGAAACCTCTTCCCCACACACTGCAACCTCTTTGCCACAGACTGAAACCCTTCCCCACACACTGAAGCCTCTTCCCCACACACTGAAACCTCTTCCCCAAACACTGAAACCTCTTCGCCACACACTGAAACATCTTCCCAACACACTGAAACCCCTTCCCCGCACACTGAAACCTCTTCCCCACAGACTGAATCCCCTTCACCACACACTGAAACCCCTTACCCACACACTGAAACCTCTTCCCCACACACTGAAACCCCTTCCCCGCATACTGAAACCTCTTCCCCACACAGTGAATCCCCTTCACCACACACTGAAACCCATCCCCACAGACTGAAACCCCTTCCCCACGCACTGAAACCCATCCCCACACACTGAAACCTCTTCGCCAAAGACTGAAACCCTTCCCCACACACTGAAGCCACTTCCCCACACACTGAAACCTCTTCCCCAAACACTGAAACCTCTGCCGCACACACTGAAACCTCTTCCCCACACACTGACACCCCTTCCCCGCACACTGAAACCTCTTCCCCACACACTGAATCCCCTTCACCACACACTGAAACCACTTCCCCACACACTGAAACCCCTTCCCCGCACTCTGAAACCCCTTCCCAACACACTGAAACCCATCCCCACACACTGAAAGCCATCGTCACACACTGAAACGTCATCCCCACACACTGAAACAACTTCCCTACACACGGAAACCACTTCCCCACACACTGAAACCCATCCCCACAAACTGAAACCGCTTCCCCACACACTGAAACCCCTTGCCCACAAACTGAAAATCTTCTCCACACACTGAAACACTTCCTCAGACACTGAAACCTCTTCCCCACACCCTGAAACCTCTTCCCCACACACTGCAACCTCTTTGCCACAGACTGAAACCCTTCCCCACACACTGAAGCCTCTTCCCCACACACTGAAACCTCTTCCCCAAACACTGAAACCTCTTCGCCACACACTGAAACATCTTCCCAACACACTGAAACCCCTTCCCCGCACACTGAAACCTCTTCCCCACAGACTGAATCCCCTTCACCACAAACTGAAACCCCTTACCCACACACTGAAACCTCTTCCCCACACACTGAAACCCCTTCCCCGCACACTGAAACCTCTTCCCCACACAGTGAATCCCCTTCACCACACACTGAAACCCATCCCCACAGACTGAAACCCCTTCCCCACGCACTGAAACCCATCCCCACACACTGAAACCTCTTCGCCAAAGACTGAAACCCTTCCCCACACACTGAAGCCTCTTCCCCACACACTGAAACCTCTTCCCCAAACACTGAAACCTCTGCCGCACACACTGAAACCTCTTCCCCACACACTGACACCCCTTCCCCGCACACTGAAACCTCTTCCCCACACACTGAATCCCCTTCACCACACACTTAAACCCCTTCCCCACACACTGAAACCTCTTCCCCACACACTGAAACCCCTTCCCCGCACACTGAAACCTCTTCCCTATACACTGAAACCCCTTCACCACACACTGAAACCCATCCCCACACACTGTAATCTCTTCCCCACACACTGAAACCCCTTCCCACAAACTGAAACCCCTTCCCCAGGCACTGAAACCCATCCCAACACACTGGAACCTCTTCCCCACACACTGAAACCCCTTCCCCACACACTGAAAACCATCCCCACACACTGAAACCCATCCCCACACACTGAAACCTCTTCCCCACACACTGAAGGCTCTTCCCCAAAGACTGAAACCCTTCCCCACATACAGAAACCTCTTCCGCACGCACTGAAACCCCTTCCCCACGCACTGAAACATCATCCACACACACTGAAACCTCGTCCCCACACTCTGAAACCTCTTCCCCACACACTGAAGCTCCTTCCCCACACGCTGAAACTTCTTCCACACCCACTGAAACCCATCCCCACACACTGAAACCTCTTCACCACAGACTGAAACCCTTCCCCACACACTGAAACCTCTTCCCCACACAATGAAACCTCTTCCCCACACACTGAAACCCCTTCCCCGCACACTGAAACCTCTTTCCCACACACTGTACCCCCTTCATCACGCACTGAAACCCCTTCCCCACACACTGAAACCTTATCCCCACACACTGAAACCACTTCCCCACAGACTGATACCCCTTCCCCACTCTCTGAAACCTCTTCCCCACACACTGACACCACTTCCCCACACATTGAAACCCCTTCCCCACACACTGAAACCTCTTTCCCACACACTGAAAGCTCTTCCCCACAGACTGAAACCCTTCCCCACACACTGATACCCATCCCCACAGACTGAAACCTCTTCCCCACACACTGAAACCCCTTCCCCAACAGTGAAACCCCTTCCCCGCACACTGAAACCACTTCCCCACACACTGAAACCTCTTCCCCACACACTGAAAACTCTTCCCAACACACTGAAACCCCTTATCCACACACTGAAACCCCTTCCACACACACTGAAACCTCTTCCTCACACACTGAAACCTCTTCCCCACAGGCAGAAACCACTTCCCCACACACTGAAACCCATCCCCACACACTGAAACCTCATCCTCACACACTGAAACACATCCCCACACAGTGAAACCCCTTCCCCACACACTGAAACCCATCCCCACACACTGAAAACCTTCCCCACACACTGAAACCCCTTCCCACGCACTGAAACCTCTTCCCCACAGAATGAAACCACTTCCCCACAAACTGAAACCTCGCACACTGAAACCTCTTCCCCACACACTGAATCCCCTTCACCACACACTGAAACCCCTTCCCCACACACTGAAACCTCTTCCCCACACGCTGAAACCTCTTCCCCACAGACAGAAATCCCTTCCCCACACTCTGAAACTTCTTCCCGACACACTGAAACCCCTTCCGCACAAACTGAAACCTCTTCCCCACACCCTTAAACCTCTTCCCCACACACTGAAACCTCTTCGGCACAGACTTAAACCCTTCCCCACACACTGAAGCCTCTTCCCCACACACTGAAACCTCTTCCCCAAACACTGAAACCTCTTCCCCACACACTGAAACCACTTCCCCACACACTGAAACCCCTTCCCCGCTCACTGAAACCTCTTCCCCACATGCTGAATCCCCTTCACCACACACCGAAACCCCTTCCCCACACACTGAAACCTCTGCCCCACACACTGAAACCACTTCCCCACACACAGAAAGCTCTTCCCCACAGACTGAAACCCTTCCCCACACACTGAAACCTCTTCCCCACACACTGAAACCCCTTCCGCACAAACTGAAAATCTTCCCCACACACTGGAACACTTCCCCACACACTGAAACCTCTTCCCCACACCCTAAAACCTCTTCCCCACACACAGAAACCTCTTCGGCACAGACTTAAACCCTTCCCCACACACTGAAGCCTCTTCCCCACACACTGAAACCTCTTCCCCAAACACTGAAACCTCTTCCCCACACACTGAAACCACTTCCCCACACACTGAAACCCCTTCCCCGCTCACTGAAACCTCTTCCCCACACGCTGAATCCCCTTCACCAAGCACCAAAACCCCTTCCCCACACACTGAAACCTCTGCCCCACACACTGAAACCACTTCCCCACACACAGAAAGCTCTTCCCCACAGACTGAAACCCTTCCCCACACACTGAAACCTCTTCCCCACACACTGAAACCCCTTCCCCACGCACTGAAATCCCTTCCACACACACCAAAACCTCTTCCCCACACACTGAAACCTCTTCCCCACACACTGAACGTCCTTCCCCACGCACAGAAACCTCTTCCACACACACTGAAACCCCTTCCCCACACACTGAATCCCCATCCACACACACTGTAACCCCTTCCCCGCACACTGAAACCCCTTCCCCACACACTGAAACCCCTTCCACACACACTGAAACCCCTTCCCTGCACACTGAAAACCCTTCCCCGCACACTGAGGCCCCTTCCCCACACGCTGAAACCCCTTCCCCACACGCTGAAACGCCTTCCACACACACTGAAACCCATTCCCCACACACTGATACCCATCCCCACAGACTGAAACCTCTTCCCCACACACTGAAACCCCTTCCCCAACAGTGAAACCCCTTCCCCGCACACTGAAACCACTTCCCCACACACTAAAACCTCTTCCCCACACACTGAAAACTCTTCCCAACACACTGAAACCCCTTATCCACACACTGAAACCCCTTCCACACACACTGAAACCTCTTCCCCATCACTGAAACCTCTTCCCCACAGGCAGAAACCACTTCCCCACTCACTGAAACCCATCCCCACACACTGAAACCTCATCCTCACACACAGAAACACATCCCCACACAGTGAAACCCCTTCCCCACACACTGAAACCCATCCCCACACACTGAAAACCTTCCCCACACACTGAAACCCCTTCCCACGCACTGAAACCTCTTCCCCACAGAATGAAACCACTTCCCCACAAACTGAAACCTCGCACACTGAAACCTCTTCCCCACACACTGAATCCCCTTCACCACACACTGAAACCCCTTCCCCACACACTGAAACCTCTTCCCCACACACTGAAACCTCTTCCCCACAGACAGAAATCCCGTCCCCACACTCTGAAACTTCTTCCCGAAACACTGAAACCCCTTCCGCACAAACTGAAAATCTTCCCCACACACTGGAACACTTCCCCACACACTGAAACCTCTTCCCCACACCCTAAAACCTCTTCCCCACACACTGAAACCTCTTCGGCACAGACTTAAACCCTTCCCCACACACTGAAGCCTCATCCTAACAAAATGAAACCTCTTCCCCAAACACTGAAACCTCTTCCCCACACACTGAAACCACTTCCCCACACACTGAAACCCCTTCCCCGCTCACTGAAACCTCTTCCCCACACGCTGAATCCCCTTCACCACACACCGAAACCCCATCCCTACACACTGAAACCTCTGCCCCACACACTGAAACCACTTCCCCACACACAGAAAGCTCTTCCCCACAGACTGAAACCCTTCCCCACACACTGAAACCTCTTCCCCACACACTGAAACCCCTTCCCCACGCACTGAAACCCCTTCCACACACACCAAAACCTCTTCCCCACACACTGAAACCTCTTCCCCACCCACTGAACGTCCTTCCCCACGCACAGAAACCTCTTCCACACACACTGAAACATCTTCCCCACACACTGAATCCTCTTCCCCACCCGCTGAAACTTCTTCCACACCCACTGAAACCCATCCCTACACACTGAAACCCCTTCCACACACACTGTAACGCCTTCCCCACACACTGACACATCTTTCCCACACACTGAAAGCTCTTCCCCCCAGACTGAAACCCTTCCCCACACACTGGAACACTTCCCCACACACTGAAACCTCTTGCCCACACCCTAAAACCTCTTCCCCACACACTGAAACCTCTTCGGCACAGACTTAAACCCTTCCCCACACACTGAAGCCTCATCCCCACACACTGAAACCTCTTCCCCAAACACTGAAACCTCTTCCCCACACACTGAAACCACTTCCCCACACACTGAAACCCCTTCCCCGCTCACTGAAACCTCTTCCCCACACGCTGAATCCCCTTCACCACACACCGAAACCCCATCCCTACACACTGAAACCTCTGCCCCACACACTGAAACCACTTCCCCACACACAGAAAGCTCTTCCCCACAGACTGAAACCCTTCCCCACACACTGAAACCTCTTCCCCACACACTGAAACCCCTTCCCCACGCACTGAAACCCCTTCCACACACACCAAAACCTCTTCCCCACACACTGAAACCTCTTCCCCACCCACTGAACGTCCTTCCCCACGCACAGAAACCTCTTCCACACACACTGAAACATCTTCCCCACACACTGAATCATCTTCCCCACCCGCTGAAACTTCTTCCACACCCACTGAAACCCATCCCTACACACTGAAACCCCTTCCACACACACTGTAACGCCTTCCCCACACACTGACACATCTTTCCCACACACTGAAAGCTCTTCCCCCCAGACTGAAACCCTTCCCCACACACTGAAACCTCTTCCCCACACACTGAAACCCCTTCCCCACGCACTGAAACCCCTTCCACACACACTGAAAACTCTTCCCCACACAATGAAACATCTTCCCCCACACTGAAACCTCTCCCCCACACATTGAAATTCCTTCCCCACGCACTGAAACCTCTTCCACTCACACTGAAACATCTTCGCCACTGAATGAAACCCTTCCCCACACACTGAAGCCTCTTTCCCACACACTGAAACCTCTTCCCCAAACACTGAAACCTCTTCCCCACACACTGAAACAACTTCCCCACACACTGAAACCCCTTCCCCGCTCACTGAAACCTTTTCCCCACACGCTGAATCCCCTTCACCACACACTGAAACCCCTTCCCCACACACTGAAACCTCTGCCCCACACACTGAAACCACTTCCCCACACACAGAAAGCTCTTCCCCACAGACTTGAAACCCTTCCCCACACACTGAAACCTCTTCCCCACACACTGAAACCCCTTCCCCACGCACTGAAACCCCTTCCACACACACCAAAACCTCTTCCCCACACACTGAAACCTCTTCCCCACACACTGAACGTCCTTCCCCACGCACAGAAACCTCTTCCACACACACTGGCACATCTTCCCCACACACTGAATCCTCTTCCCCACCCGCTGAATTTTCTTCCACACCCAATGAAACCCATCCCTACACACTGAAACCCCTTCCACACACACTGTAACGCCTTCCCCACACACTGACACATCTTTCCCACACACTGAAAGCTCTTCCCCCCAGACTGAAACCCTTCCCCACACACTGAAACCTCTTCCCCACACACTGAAACCCCTTCCCCACGCACTGAAACCCCTTCCACACACACTGAAAACTCTTCCCCACACAATGAAACCTCTTCCCCCACACTGAAACCTCTCCCCCACACATTGAAACTCCTTCCCCACGCACTGAAACCTCTTCCACTCACACTGAAACATCTTCCCCACACACTGAAACCTCTTCCCCAAACGCTGAAACTGCTTCCACACCCACTGAAACCTATCCCCACACACTGAAACCCCTTCCACACATTCTGAAAACTCTACCACACACACACAAACCCCTTCCCCACACACTGAATCCCCATCCACACACACTGTAACCCCTTCCCCGCACACTGAAACCCCTTCCCCACACACTGAAACCCCTTCCACACACACTGAAACCCCTTCCCTGCACACTGAAAACCCTTCCCCGCACACTGAAGCCCCTTCCCCACACGCAGAAACCCCTTCCCCACACGCTGAAACGCCTTCCACACACACTGAAACCCATTCCCCACACACTGAAACCCATCCCCACAGACTGAAACCTCTTCCCCACACACTGAAACCCATCCCCACACACTGAAACCTCTTCCCCGCTAACTGAAACCTCTTCCCCACACACTAAAACCTCTTCCCCACACACTGAAAACTCTTCCCAACACACTGAAACCCCTTATCCACACACTGAAACCCCTTCCACACACACTGAAACTTTTTCCCCACACACTGAAACCCCTTATCCACACACTGAAACCCCTTCCACACACACTGAAACCTCTTCCCCACACACTGAAACCTCTTCCCCACAGGCAGAAACCACTTCCTCACACACTGAAACCCATCCCCACACACTGAAACCTCATCCCCACACACTGAAACCCATCCCCACACAGTGAAACCCCTTCCCCACACACTGAAACCCATCCCCACACACTGAAAACCTTCCCCACACACACAAACCCCTTCCCACGCACTGAAACCTCTTCCCCACATTTTGAAACCACTTCCCCACAAACTGAAACCTCGCACACTGAAACCTCTTCCCCACACACTGAATCCCCTTCACCACACACTGAACCCCCTTCCCCACACACTGAAACCTCTTCCCCACACACTGAAACCTCTTCCCCACAGACAGAAACCCCTTCCCCACACTCTGAAACTTCTTCCCCACACACTGAAACCCCTTCCGCACAAACTGAAAATCTTCCCCACACACTGAAACACTTCCCCACACACTGAAACCTCTTCCCCACACCCTAGAACCTCTTCCCCACACACTGAAACAACTTCGGCACAGACTTAAACCCTTCCCCACACACTGAAACCTCTTCCCCAAACACTGAAACCTCTTCCCCACACACTGAAACCACTTCCCCACACACTGAATACCCTTAACCACACACTGAAACCCATCCCCACACACGGAAACCCATCCCCACACACTGTAATCTCTTCCCCACACACTGAAACCCCTTCCCTACACACTGAAACCCCTTCACCACGCACTGAAACCCATCCCAACAGACTGAAACCCCTTCCCTACACACTGAAACCCCATCCCCACACACTGAAACCCATCCCCACACACTGAAACCTCTTCCCCACACACTGAAAGCTCTTCCCCAAAGACTGAAACCTCTTCCCCACATACAGAAACCTCTTCCCCATGCACTGAAACCCCTTCCACACGCACTGAAACCTCTTCCACACACACTGAAACCTCTTCCCCACACTCTGAAACCTCTTCCCCACACACTGAAATCTGTTCGCCACAGACTGAAACCCTTCCCCACACACTGAAACCCCATCCACACACACTGTAACCCCTTCCCCGCACACTGAAACCCCTTCCCCACACACTGAAACCCCTTCCACACACACTGAAACCCCTTCCCTGCACACTGAAAACCCTTCCCCGCACACTGAGGCCCCTTCCCCACACGCAGAAACCCCTTCCACACACGCTGAAACGCCTTCCACACGCACTGAAAACCATTCCCCACACACTGAAACCCATCCCCACAGACTGAAACCTCTTCCCCACACACTGAAACCCATCCCCACACACTGAAACCTCTTCCCCGCTGACTGAAACCTCTTCCCCACACACTAAAACCTCTTCCCCACACACTGAAAACTCTTCCCAACACACTGAAACCCCTTATCCACACACTGAAACCCCTTCCACACACACTGAAACTTTTCCCCCACACACTGAAACCCCTTATCCACACACTGAAACCCCTTCCACACACACTGAAACCTCTTCGCCACAGAATGAAACCCTTCCCCACACACTGAAGCCTCTTTCCCACACACTGAAACCTCTTCCCCAAACACTGAAACCTCTTCCCCACACACTGAAACCACTTCCCCACACACTGAAACCCCTTCCCCGCTCACTGAAACCTCTTCCCCACACGCTGAATCCCCTTCACCACACACTGAAACCCCTTCCCCACACACTGAAACCTCTGCCCCACACACTGAAACCACTTCCCCACACACAGAAAGCTCTTCCCCACAGACTTGAAACCCTTCCCCACACACTGAAACCTCTTCCCCACACACTGAAACCCCTTCCCCACGCACTGAAACCCCTTCCACACACACCAAAACCTCTTCCCCACACACTGAAACCTCTTCCCCACACACTGAACGTCCTTCCCCACGCACAGAAACCTCTTCCACACACACTGAAACATCTTCCCCACACACTGAATCCTCTTCCCCACCCGCTGAAACTTCTTCCACACCCACTGAAACCCATCCCTACACACTGAAACCCCTTCCACACACACTGTAACGCCTTCCCCACACACTGACACATCTTTCCCACACACTGAAAGCTCTTCCCCCCAGACTGAAACCCTTCCCCACACACTGAAACCTCTTCCCCACACACTGAAACCCCTTCCCCACGCACTGAAACCCCTTCCACACACACTGAAAACTCTTCCCCACACAATGAAACCTCTTCCCCCACACTGAAACCTCTCCCCCACACATTGAAACTCCTTCCCCACGCACTGAAATCTCTTCCACTCACACTGAAACATCTTCCCCACACACTGAAACCTCTTCCCCAAACGCTGAAACTGCTTCCACACCCACTGAAACCTATCCCCACACACTGAAACCCCTTCCCCACACACTGAATCCCCATCCACACACACTGTAACCCCTTCCCCGCACACTGAAACCCCTTCCCCACACACTGAAACCCCTTACACATACACTGAAACCCCTTCCCTGCACACTGAAAACCCTTCCCCGCACACTGAAGCCCCTTCCCCACACGCAGAAACCCCTTCCCCACACGCTGAAACGCCTTCCACACACACTGAAACCCATTCCCCACACACTGAAACCCATCCCCACAGACTGAAACCTCTTCCCCACACACTGAAACCCATCCCCACACACTGAAACCTCTTCCCCGCTAACTGAAACCTCTTCCCCACACACTAAAACCTCTTCCCCACACACTGAAAACTCTTCCCAACACACTGAAACCCCTTATCCACACACTGAAACCCCTTCCACACACACTGAAACTTTTTCCCCACACACTGAAACCCCTTATCCACACACTGAAACCCCTTCCACACACACTGAAACCTCTTCCCCACACACTGAAACCTCTTCCCCACAGGCAGAAACCACTTCCTCACACACTGAAACCCATCCCCACACACTGAAACCTCATCCCCACACACTGAAACCCATCCCCACACAGTGAAACCCCTTCCCCACACACTGAAACCCATCCCCACACACTGAAAACCTTCCCCACACACACAAACCCCTTCCCACGCACTGAAACCTCTTCCCCACATTTTGAAACCACTTCCCCACAAACTGAAACCTCGCACACTGAAACCTCTTCCCCACACACTGAATCCCCTTCACCACACACTGAACCCCCTTCCCCACACACTGAAACCTCTTCCCCACACACTGAAACCTCTTCCCCACAGACAGAAACCCCTTCCCCACACTCTGAAACTTCTTCCCCACACACTGAAACCCCTTCCGCACAAACTGAAAATCTTCCCCACACACTGAAACACTTCCCCACACACTGAAACCTCTTCCCCACACCCTAAAACCTCTTCCCCACACACTGAAACAACATCGGCACAGACTTAAACCCTTCCCCACACACTGAAGCCTCTTCCCCAAACACGGAAACCTCTTCCCCACACACTGAAACCACTTCCCCACACACTGAAACCCCTTCCCCGCTCACTGAAACCTCTTCCCCACACGCTGAATCCCCTTAACCACACACTGAAACCCATCCCCACACACGGAAACCCATCCCCACACACTGTAATCTCTTCCCCACACACTGAAACCCCTTCCCTACACACTGAAACCCCTTCCCCACGCACTGAAACCCATCCCAACACACTGAAACCCCTTCCCTACACACTGAAACCCCATCCCCACACACTGAAACCCATCCCCACACACTGAAACCTCTTCCCCACACACTGAAAGCTCTTCCCCAAAGACTGAAACCTCTTCCCCACATACAGAAACCTCTTCCCCATGCACTGAAACCCCTTCCACACGCACTGAAACCTCTTCCACACACACTGAAACCTCTTCCCCACACTCTGAAACCTCTTCCCCACACACTGAAACCACCTCCCCACACACAGAATCCCCTTCATCACACACTGAAACCACTTCCCCACACACTGAAACCTCATCCCCACACACTGAAACCTCATCCCCACACACTGAAACCCATCCCCACACAGTGAAACCCCTTCATCACACACTGAAACCCATCCCCACACACTGAAAACCTTCCGCACACACACAAACCCCTTCCCACGCACTGAAACCTCTTCCCCACATTTTGAAACCACTTCCCCACAAACTGAAACCTCGCACACTGAAACCTCTTCCCCACACACTGAATCCCCTTCACCACACACTGAACCCCCTTCCCCACACACTGAAACCTCTTCCCCACACACTGAAACCTCTTCCCCACAGACAGAAACCCCTTCCCCACACTCTGAAACTTCTTCCCCACACACTGAAACCCCTTCCGCACAAACTGAAAATCTTCCCCACACACTGAAACACTTCCCCACACACTGAAACCTCTTCCCCACACCCTAAAACCTCTTCCCCACACACTGAAACAACTTCGGCACAGACTTAAACCCTTCCCCACACACTGAAGCCTCTTCCCCACTCACTGAAACCTCTTCCCCAAACACGGAAACCTCTTCCACACACACTGAAACCTCTTCCCCACACTCTGAAACCTCTTCCCCACACACTGAAACCTGTTCGCCACAGACTGAAACCCTTCCCCACACACTGAAACCTCTTCCCCACAAACTGAAACCTCTTCCCCACACACTAAAACCCCTTCCCCGCACACTGAAACCTCTTTCCCACACAATGTACCCCCTTCACCACGCACTGACACCCCTTCCCCACACACTGAAACCTCTTCCCCACACACTGAAACCACTTCCCCACACACTGAAACCACTTCCCCACACATTGAAACCCCTTTCCCACACACTGAAACCTCTTTCCCACACACTGAAAGCTCTTCCCCACAGACTGAAACCCTTCCCCACACACTGAAACCTCTTCCCCACACACTGAAACCCCTTCCCCACGCACTGAAACCCCTTCCACACACACCAACACCTCTTCCCCACACACAGAAACCTCTTCCACACACACTGAAACATCTTCAACCACACACTGAAACCCCTTCCCCACACGCTGAAACTTCTTCTACACCCACTGAAACCCATCCCCACACACTGAAACATCTTCCACACAGACTGAAACCCCTTCCCCACACACTGAAACCCCTTCCACACACACTGTAACCCCTTCCCCACACACTGACACCTCTTTGCCACACACAGAAAGCTCTTCCCCACAGACTGAAACCCTTCCCCACACACTGAAACCTCTTCCCCACACACTGAAACCCCTTCCCCACGCACTGAAACCCCTTCCACACACACAAAAACCTCTTCCCCACACACTGAAACATCTTCCCCACACACTGAATCCCCTTCCCCACCCGCTGAAACTTCTTCCACACCCACTGAAACCCATCCCCACACACTGAAACCCCTTCCACACACACTGTAACGCCTTCCCCACACACTGACACATCTTTCCCACACACTGAAAGCTCTTCCCCCCAGACTGAAACCCTTCCCCACACACTGAAACCTCTTCCCCACACACTGAAACCCCTTCCCCACGCACTGAAACCCCTTCCACACACACTGAAAACTCTTCCCCACACAATGAAACCTCTTCCCCCACACTGAAACCTCTCCCCCACACATTGAAACTCCTTCCCCACGCACTGAAACCTCTTCCACTCACACTGAAACATCTTCCCCACACACTGAAACCTCTTCCCCACACGCTGAAACTTCTTCCACACCCACTGAAACCCATCCCCACACACTGAAACCCCTTCCACACATACTGAAACCTCTTCCACACACACTGAAACCCCTTCCCCACACACTGAATCCCCATCCACACTCACTGTAACCCCTTCCCCGCACACTGAAACCCCTTCCCCACACACTGAAACCCCTTACACACACACTGAAACCCCTTCCCTGCACACTGAAAACCCTTCCCCGCACACTGAAGCCCCTTCCCCACACGCTGAAACCCCTTCCCCACACGCTGAAACGCCTTCCACACACACTGAAACCCATTCCCCACACACTGATACCCATCCCCACAGACTGAAACCTCATCCCCACACACTGAAACCCATCCCCACACACTGAAACCTCTTCCCCGCTAACTGAAACCCCTTCCCCACACACTGAAACCCATCCCCACACACTGAAAACCTTCCCCACACACACAAACCCCTTCCCACGCACTGAAACCTCTCCCCCACACATTGAAACTCCTTCCCCACGCACTGAAACCTCTTCCACTCACACTGAAACATCTTCCCCACACACTGAAACCTCTTCCCCACACGCTGAAACTTCTTCCACACCCACTGAAACCCATCCCCACACACTGAAACCCCTTCCACACATACTGAAACCTCTTCCACACACACTGAAACCCCTTCCCCACACACTGAATCCCCATCCACACTCACTGTAACCCCTTCCCCGCACACTGAAACCCCTTCCCCACACACTGAAACCCCTTACACACACACTGAAACCCCTTCCCTGCACACTGAAAACCCTTCCCCGCACACTGAAGCCCCTTCCCCACACGCTGAAAACCCTTCCCCACACGCTGAAACGCCTTCCACACACACTGAAACCCATTCCCCACACACTGATACCCATCCCCACAGACTGAAACCTCATCCCCACACACTGAAACCCATCCCCACACACTGAAACCTCTTCCCCGCTAACTGAAACCCCTTCCCCACACACTGAAACCCATCCCCACACACTGAAAACCTTCCCCACACACACAAACCCCTTCCCACGCACTCAAACCTCTTCCCCACATTTTGAAACCACTTCCCCACAAACTGAAACCTCGCACACTGAAACCTCTTCCCCACACACTGAATCCCCTTCACCACACACTGAACCCCCTTCCCCACACACTGAAACCTCTTCCCCACACACTGAAACCTCTTCCCCACAGACAGAAACCCCTTCCCCACACTCTGAAACTTCTTCCCCACACACTGAAACCCCTTCCGCACAAACTGAAAATCTGCCCCACACACTGAAACACTTCCCCACACACTGAAACCTCTTCCCCACACACTAAAACCTCTTCCCCACACACTGAAACAACATCGGCACAGACTTAAACCCTTCCCCACACACTGAAGCCTCTTCCCCAAACACGGAAACCTCTTCCCCACACACTGAAACCACTTCCCCACACACTGAAACCCCTTCCCCGCTCACTGAAACCTCTTCCCCACACGCTGAATCCCCTTAACCACACACTGAAACCCATCCCCACACACGGAAACCCATCCCCACACACTGTAATCTCTTCCCCACACACTGAAACCCCTTCCCTACACACTGAAACCCCTTCCCCACGCACTGAAACCCATCCCAACACACTGAAACCCCTTCCCTACACACTGAAACCCCATCCCCACACACTGAAACCCATCCCCACACACTGAAACCTCTTCCCCACACACTGAAAGCTCTTCCCCAAAGACTGAAACCTCTTCCCCACATACAGAAACCTCTTCCCCATGCACTGAAACCCCTTCCACACGCACTGAAACCTCTTCCACACACACTGAAACCTCTTCCCCACACTCTGAAACCTCTTCCCCACACACTGAAACCACCTCCCCACACACTGAATCCCCTTCATCACACACTGAAACCACTTCCCCACACACTGAAACCTCATCCCCACACACTGAAACCTCATCCCCACACACTGAAACCCATCCCCACACAGTGAAACCCCTTCCCCACACACTGAAACCCATCCCCACACACTGAAAACCTTCCCCACACACACAAACCCCTTCCCACGCACTGAAACCTCTTCCCCACATTTTGAAACCACTTCCCCACAAACTGAAACCTCGCACACTGAAACCTCTTCCCCACACACTGAATCCCCTTCACCACACACTGAACCCCCTTCCCCACACACTGAAACCTCTTCCCCACACACTGAAACCTCTTCCCCACAGACAGAAACCCCTTCCCCACACTCTGAAACTTCTTCCCCACACACTGAAACCCCTTCCGCACAAACTGAAAATCTTCCCCACACACTGAAACACTTCCCCACACACTGAAACCTCTTCCCCACACCCTAAAACCTCTTCCCCACACACTGAAACAACTTCGGCACAGACTTAAACCCTTCCCCACACACTGAAGCCTCTTCCCCACTCACTGAAACCTCTTCCCCAAACACGGAAACCTCTTCCCCACACACTGGAACACTTCCCCACACACTGAAACACTTCCCCACACACTGAAACCTCTTCCCCACACACTAAAACCTCTTCCCCACACACTGAAACAACATCGGCACAGACTTAAACCCTTCCCCACACACTGAAGCCTCTTCCCCAAACACGGAAACCTCTTCCCCACACACTGAAACCACTTCCCCACACACTGAAACCCCTTCCCCGCTCACTGAAACCTCTTCCCCACACGCTGAATCCCCTTAACCACACACTGAAACCCATCCCCACACACGGAAACCCATCCCCACACACTGTAATCTCTTCCCCACACACTGAAACCCCTTCCCTACACACTGAAACCCCTTCCCCACGCACTGAAACCCATCCCAACACACTGAAACCCCTTCCCTACACACTGAAACCCCATCCCCACACACTGAAACCCATCCCCACACACTGAAACCTCTTCCCCACACACTGAAAGCTCTTCCCCAAAGACTGAAACCTCTTCCCCACATACAGAAACCTCTTCCCCATGCACTGAAACCCCTTCCACACGCACTGAAACCTCTTCCACACACACTGAAACCTCTTCCCCACACTCTGAAACCTCTTCCCCACACACTGAAACCACCTCCCCACACACTGAATCCCCTTCATCACACACTGAAACCACTTCCCCACACACTGAAACCTCATCCCCACACACTGAAACCTCATCCCCACACACTGAAACCCATCCCCACACAGTGAAACCCCTTCCCCACACACTGAAACCCATCCCCACACACTGAAAACCTTCCCCACACACACAAACCCCTTCCCACGCACTGAAACCTCTTCCCCACATTTTGAAACCACTTCCCCACAAACTGAAACCTCGCACACTGAAACCTCTTCCCCACACACTGAATCCCCTTCACCACACACTGAACCCCCTTCCCCACACACTGAAACCTCTTCCCCACACACTGAAACACTTCCCCACACACTGAAACCTCTTCCCCACACCCTAAAACCTCTTCCCCACACACTGAAACAACTTCGGCACAGACTTAAACCCTTCCCCACACACTGAAGCCTCTTCCCCACTCACTGAAACCTCTTCCCCAAACACGGAAACCTCTTCCCCACACACTGAAACCACTTCCCCACACACTGAAACCCCTTCCCCGCTCACTGAAACCTCTTCCCCACACGCTGAATCCCCTTAACCACACACTGAAACCCATCCCCACACACGGAAACCCATCCCCACACACTGTAATCTCTTCCCCACACACTGAAACCCCTTCCCTACACACTGAAACCCCTTCCCCACGCACTGAAACCCATCCCAACACACTGAAACCCCTTCCCTACACACTGAAACCCCATCCCCACACACTGAAACCCATCCCCACACACTGAAACCTCTTCCCCACACACTGAAAGCTCTTCCCCAAAGACTGAAACCTCTTCCCCACATACAGAAACCTCTTCCCCATGCACTGAAACCCCTTCCACACGCACTGAAACCTCTTCCACACACACTGAAACCTCTTCCCCACACTCTGAAACCTCTTCCCCACACACTGAAACCTGTTCGCCACAGACTGAAACCCTTCCCCACACACTGAAACCTCTTCCCCACAAACTGAAACCTCTTCCCCACACACTAAAACCCCTTCCCCGCACACTGAAACCTCTTTCCCACACAATGTACCCCCTTCACCACGCACTGACACCCCTTCCCCACACACTGAAACCTCTTCCCCACACACTGAAACCACTTCCCCACACACTGAAACCACTTCCCCACACATTGAAACCCCTTTCCCACACACTGAAACCTCTTTCCCACACACTGAAAGCTCTTCCCCACAGACTGAAACCCTTCCCCACACACTGAAACCTCTTCCCCACACACTGAAACCCCTTCCCCACGCACTGAAACCCCTTCCACACACACCAACACCTCTTCCCCACACACAGAAACCTCTTCCACACACACTGAAACATCTTCAACCACACACTGAAACCCCTTCCCCACACGCTGAAACTTCTTCTACACCCACTGAAACCCATCCCCACACACTGAAACCTCTTCCACACAGACTGAAACCCCTTCCCCACACACTGAAACCCCTTCCACACACACTGTAACCCCTTCCCCACACACTGACACCTCTTTGCCACACACAGAAAGCTCTTCCCCACAGACTGAAACCCTTCCCCACACACTGAAACCTCTTCCCCACACACTGAAACCCCTTCCCCACGCACTGAAACCCCTTCCACACACACAAAAACCTCTTCCCCACACACTGAAACATCTTCCCCACACACTGAATCCCCTTCCCCACCCGCTGAAACTTCTTCCACACCCACTGAAACCCATCCCCACACACTGAAACCCCTTCCACACACACTGTAATGCCTTCCCCACACACTGACACATCTTTCCCACACACTGAAAGCTCTTCCCCCCAGACTGAAACCCTTCCCCACACACTGAAACCTCTTCCCCACACACTGAAACCCCTTCCCCACGCACTGAAACCCCTTCCACACACACTGAAAACTCTTCCCCACACAATGAAACCTCTTCCCCCACACTGAAACCTCTCCCCCACACATTGAAACTCCTTCCCCACGCACTGAAACCTCTTCCACTCACACTGAAACATCTTCCCCACACACTGAAACCTCTTCCCCACACGCTGAAACTTCTTCCACACCCACTGAAACCCATCCCCACACACTGAAACCCCTTCCACACATACTGAAACCTCTTCCACACACACTGAAACCCCTTCCCCACACACTGAATCCCCATCCACACACACTGTAACCCCTTCCCCGCACACTGAAACCCCTTCCCCACACACTGAAACCCCTTACACACACACTGAAACCCCTTCCCTGCACACTGAAAACCCTTCCCCGCACACTGAAGCCCCTTCCCCACACGCTGAAACCCCTTCCCCACACGCTGAAACGCCTTCCACACACACTGAAACCCATTCCCCACACACTGATACCCATCCCCACAGACTGAAACCTCATCCCCACACACTGAAACCCATCCCCACACACTGAACCCTCTTCCCCGCTAACTGAAACCTCTTCCCCACACACTAAAACCTCTTCCCCACACACAGAAACCCTTCCCTACACGCTGAAACCCCTTCCCCACACGCTGAAACCCCTTCCACACACACTGAAAACCCTTCCACACACACTGAAACCTCTTCCACACACAATGAAACCCCTTCCCCACACGCTGAAACCCCTTCCGCACACACTGAAGCCCCTTCCCCACATACTGAAACCCTTCCTCACACACTGAAACCCTTCTCCACACACTGAAACATCTTCCCCACACACTGAAACATCTTTCACTCACACTGAAACCCATCCCCAGACACTGAAACCTCTTCCCCACACAATGAAACCTCTACCCCACACACAGAAACCCCTTCCGCACACACTGAAACCCCTTCCACACACACTGAAACCCCTTGCACACACACTTAAACCTCTTCCACGCATACTGAAACCTCTTCCCCACACACTGAAACCATTCCCCACAAACTGAAACCAATCCCCACACACAGAAACATCTTCCCCAAACATTGAAACCCCGTCCCCAACAGTGAAACCCCTTCCCCGCACACTGAAACCACTTCCCCACTCACTAAAACCTCTTCCCCACACACTGAAAACTCTTCCCGACACACTGAAACCCCTTATCCACACACTGAAACCCATTCCACACACACTGAAACCTCTTCCCCACACACTGAAACCTCTTCCCCACAGGCAGAAACCACTTCCTCACACACTGAAACCCATCCCCACACACTGACACCTCATCCCCACACACTGAAACCCATCCCCACACAGTGAAACCCCTTCCCCACACACTGAAACCCATCCCCACACACTGAAAACCTTCCCCGCACACACAAACCCCTTCCCACGCACTGAAACCTCTTCCCCACACAATGAAACCACTTCCCCATAAACTGAAACCTCGCACACTCAAACCTCTTCCCCACACACTGAATCCCCTTCACCACACACTGAAACCCCTTCCCCACACACTGAAACCTCTTCCCCACACACTGAAACCTCTTCCCCACAGACAGAAACCCCTTCCCCACACTCTGAAACTTCTTCCCCACACACTGAAACCCCTTCCGCACAAACTGAAAATCTTGCCCACACACTGAAACACTTCCCCACACACTGAAACCTCTTCCCCACACCCTAAAACCTCTTCCCCACACACTGAATCCTCTTCGGCACAGACTTAAACCCTTCCCCACGCACTGAAGCCTCTTCCCCACTCACTGAAACCTCTTCCCCAAACACTGAAACCTCTTCCCCACACACTGAAACCACTTCCCCACACACTGACACCTCTTTGCCACACACAGAAAGCTCTTCCCCACAGACTGAAACCCTTCCCCACACAGTGAAACCTCTTCCCCACACACTGAAACCCCTTCCCCACGCACTGAAACCCCTTCCACACACACAAAAACCTCTTCCCCACACACTGAAACATCTTCCCCACACACTGAATCCCCTTCCCCACCCGCTGAAACTTCTTCCACACCCACTGAAACCCATCCCCACACACTGAAACCCCTTCCACACACACTGTAATGCCTTCCCCACACACTGACACATCTTTCCCACACACTGAAAGCTCTTCCCCCCAGACTGAAACCCTTCCCCACACACTGAAACCTCTTCCCCACACACTGAAACCCCTTCCCCACGCACTGAAACCCCTTCCACACACACTGAAAACTCTTCCCCACACAATGAAACCTCTTCCCCCACACTGAAACCTCTCCCCCACACATTGAAACTCCTTCCCCACGCACTGAAACCTCTTCCACTCACACTGAAACATCTTCCCCACACACTGAAACCTCTTCCCCACACGCTGAAACTTCTTCCACACCCACTGAAACCCATCCCCACACACTGAAACCCCTTCCACACATACTGAAACCTCTTCCACACACACTGAAACCCCTTCCCCACACACTGAATCCCCATCCACACACACTGTAACCCCTTCCCCGCACACTGAAACCCCTTCCCCACACACTGAAACCCCTTACACACACACTGAAACCCCTTCCCTGCACACTGAAAACCCTTCCCCGCACACTGAAGCCCCTTCCCCACACGCTGAAACCCCTTCCCCACACGCTGAAACGCCTTCCACACACACTGAAACCCATTCCCCACACACTGATACCCATCCCCACAGACTGAAACCTCATCCCCACACACTGAAACCCATCCCCACACACTGAACCCTCTTCCCCGCTAACTGAAACCTCTTCCCCACACACTAAAACCTCTTCCCCACACACAGAAACCCTTCCCTACACGCTGAAACCCCTTCCCCACACGCTGAAACCCCTTCCACACACACTGAAAACCCTTCCACACACACTGAAACCTCTTCCACACACAATGAAACCCCTTCCCCACACGCTGAAACCCCTTCCGCACACACTGAAGCCCCTTCCCCACATACTGAAACCCTTCCTCACACACTGAAACCCTTCTCCACACACTGAAACATCTTCCCCACACACTGAAACATCTTTCACTCACACTGAAACCCATCCCCAGACACTGAAACCTCTTCCCCACACAATGAAACCTCTACCCCACACACAGAAACCCCTTCCGCACACACTGAAACCCCTTCCACACACACTGAAACCCCTTGCACACACACTTAAACCTCTTCCACGCATACTGAAACCTCTTCCCCACACACTGAAACCATTCCCCACAAACTGAAACCAATCCCCACACACAGAAACATCTTCCCCAAACATTGAAACCCCGTCCCCAACAGTGAAACCCCTTCCCCGCACACTGAAACCACTTCCCCACTCACTAAAACCTCTTCCCCACACACTGAAAACTCTTCCCGACACACTGAAACCCCTTATCCACACACTGAAACTCATTCCACACACACTGAAACCTCTTCCCCACACACTGAAACCTCTTCCCCACAGGCAGAAACCACTTCCTCACACACTGAAACCCATCCCCACACACTGACACCTCATCCCCACACACTGAAACCCATCCCCACACAGTGAAACCCCTTCCCCACACACTGAAACCCATCCCCACACACTGAAAACCTTCCCCACACACACAAACCCCTTCCCACGCACTGAAACCTCTTCCCCACACAATGAAACCACTTCCCCACAAACTGAAACCTCGCACACTCAAACCTCTTCCCCACACACTGAATCCCCTTCACCACACACTGAAACCCCTTCCCCACACACTGAAACCTCTTCCCCACACACTGAAACCTCTTCCCCACAGACAGAAACCCCTTCCCCACACTCTGAAACTTCTTCCCCACACACTGAAACCCCTTCCGCACAAACTGAAAATCTTGCCCACACACTGAAACACTTCCCCACACACTGAAACCTCTTCCCCACACCCTAAAACCTCTTCCCCACACACTGAATCCTCTTCGGCACAGACTTAAACCCTTCCCCACGCACTGAAGCCTCTTCCCCACTCACTGAAACCTCTTCCCCAAACACTGAAACCTCTTCCCCACACACTGAAACCACTTCCCCACACACTGAAACCCCTTGCCCGCTCACTGAAACCTCTTCCCCACAAGCTGAATCCCCTTAACCACACACTGAAACCCCTTCCCCACACACTGAAACCTCTTCCCCACACACTGAAACCCTTCCCCGCACACTGAAACCTCTTCCCCACACACTGAATTCCATTCACCACACACTGAAACCCCTTCCCCACCCGCTGAAACTTCTTCCACACCCACTGAAACCCATCCCCACACACTGAAACCCATCCCCACACACTGTAATCTCTTCCCCACACACTGAAACCCCTTCCCTACACACTGAAACCCCTTCCCCACGCACTGAAACCCATCCCAACACACTGGAACCTCTTCCCCCCCCCATTGAAACGCCTTCCCCACACACTGAAACCCATCCCCACACACTGAAACCCATCCCCACACACTGAAACCTCTACCCCACACACTGAAAGCTCTTCCCCAAAGACTGAAACCCTTCCCCACATACAGAAACCTCTTCCCCATGCATTGAAACCCCTTCCACACGCACTGAAACCTCTTCCACACACACTGAAACCTCTTCCCCACACTCTGAAACCTCTTCCCCACACACTGACACCTGTTCGCCACAGACTGAAACCCTTCCCCACATACTGAAACCTCTTCCCCACACACTGAAACCTCTTCCCCACACACTGAAACCCCTTCCCCGCACACTGAAACCTCTTTCCCACACACTGTACCCCCTTCACCACGCACTGACACCTCTTCCCCACACACTGAAACCTCTTCCCCACACACTGAAACCACTTCCCCACACACTGAAACCACTTCCCCACACATTGAAACCCCTTCCCCACCCACTGAAACCTCTTTCCCACACACTGAAAGCTCTTCCCCACAGACTGAAACCCTTCCCCACACACTGAAACCTCTTCCCCACACAGTGAAACCCCTTCCCCACGCACTGAAACCCCTTCCACACACACCAACACCTCTTCCCCACACACAGAAACCTCTTCCACACACACTGAAACATCTTCCCCACACACTGAAACCCCTTCCTCACACGCTGAAACTTCATCTACACCCACTGAAACCCATCCCCACACACTGAAACCCCTTCCACACACACTGAAACCTCTTCCACACACACTGAAACCCCTTCCCCACACACTGAAACCCCTTCCACACACACTGTAACCCCTTCCCCACACACTGACACCTCTTTGCCACACACTGAAAGCTCTTCCCCCCAGACTGAAACCCTTCCCCACACACTGAAACCTCTTCCAGACACACTGAAACCCCTTCCCCACGCACTGAAACCCCATCCACACACACTGTAACCCCTTCCCCGCACACTGAAACCCCTTCCCCACACACTGAAACCCCTTCCACACACACTGAAACCCCTTCCCTGCACACTGAAAACCCTTCCCCGCACACTGAACCCCCTTCCCGACACGCTGAAACACCTTCCCCACACGCTGAAACGCCTTCCACACACACTGAAACCCATTCCCCACACACTGAAACCCATCCCCACAGACTGAAACCTCTTCCACACACACTGAAACCCATCCCCACACACTGAAACCTCTTCTCCGCTAACTGAAACCTCTTCCCCACACACTGAAACCTCTTCCCCACACACACAAACCCTTCCCTACACGCTGAAACTCTTTCCCCACAGGCTGAAACCCCTTCCACACACACTGAAAACCCATCCACACACACTGAAACCTCTTCCACACACAATGAAACCCCTTCCCCACACGCTGAAACCCCTTCCACACACACTGAAGCCCCTTCCCCACATACTGAAACACTTCCCCACACACTTAAACCCTTCTCCACACACTGAAACCTCTTCCCCACACACTGAAACATCTTTCACTCACACTGAAACCCATCCCCAGACACTGAAACCTCTTCCCCACACAATGAAACCTCTTCCCCACACACTGGAACCCCTTCTGCACACACTGAAACCCCTTCCACACACACTGAAACCCCTTGCACACACACTTAAACCTCTTCCACACATACTGAAACCTCTTCCCCACACACTGAAACCATTCCCCACACACTGAAACCAATCCCCACACACAGAAACATCTTCCCCACATATTAAAACCCCTTCCCCACCCACTGAAACCCCTTCCCCGCACACTGAAACCTCTTCCCCACACACTGAATCCCTTTCCCCACAGACTGAAACCACTTCCCCACAGACTGAAACCTCTGCCCCACACACTGAAAACTCTTCCCAAGACACTGAAACCCCTTATCCACACACTGAAACCCCTTCCACACACACTGAAACCTCTTCCCCACACACTGAAACCTCTTCCCCACAGGCAGAAACCCCTTCCCCACACACTGAAAACCATCCCCACACACTGAAACCTCATCCCCACACACTGAAACCCATCCCCACACAGTGAAACCCCTTCCCCACACACTGAAACCCATCCCCACACACTGAAAACCTTCCCCACAAACTGAAACCCCTTCCCACGCACTGAAACCTCTTCCCCACAGACTGTAACCACTTCCCCACAAACTGAAACCTCTTCCCCACACACAGAAACCCCTTCCCCACGCACTGAAACCTCTTCCACACACACTGAAACCTCTTCCCCAAACACTGAAACCTCTTCACCACACACTGAAACCTCTTCCCCAAGCACTGAAACCCCTTCCCCGCACACTGAAACCTCTTCCCCACAGACTGTAACCACTTCCCCACAAACTGAAACCTCTTCCCCACACACAGAAACCCCTTCCCCACGCACTGAAACCTCTTCCACACACACTGAAACCTCTTCCCCAAACACTGAAACCTCTTCCCCACACACTGAAACCTCTTCCCCACACACTGAAACCCCTTCCCCGCACACTGAAACCTCTTTCCCACACACTGTACCCCCTTCACCACGCACTGACACCTCTTCCCCACACACTGAAACCTCTTCCCCACACACTGAAACCACTTCCCCACACACTGAAACCACTTCCCCACACATTGAAACCCCTTCCCCACCCACTGAAACCTCTTTCCCACACACTGAAAGCTCTTCCCCACAGACTGAAACCCTTCCCCACACACTGAAACCTCTTCCCCACACAGTGAAACCCCTTCCCCACGCACTGAAACCCCTTCCACACACACCAACACCTCTTCCCCACACACAGAAACCTCTTCCACACACACTGAAACATCTTCCCCACACACTGAAACCCCTTCCTCACACGCTGAAACTTCATCTACACCCACTGAAACCCATCCCCACACACTGAAACCCCTTCCACACACACTGAAACCTCTTCCACACACACTGAAACCCCTTCCCCACACACTGAAACCCCTTCCACACACACTGTAACCCCTTCCCCACACACTGACACCTCTTTGCCACACACTGAAAGCTCTTCCCCCCAGACTGAAACCCTTCCCCACACACTGAAACCTCTTCCCCACACACTGAAACCCCTTCCCCACGCACTGAAACAGCTTCCACACACACTGAAAACTCCTCCCCACACAATGAAACCTCTGCCCCCCACAGTGAAACCTCTCCCGCACACATTGAAACTCCTTCCCCACGCACTGAAACCTCTTCCACTCACACTGAAACATCTTCCCCACACACTGAAACCTCTTCCCCACACGCTGAAACTTCTTCCACAACCACTGAAACCCATCCCCACGCACTGAAACCCCTTCCACACACACTGAAACCTCTTCCAGACACACTGAAACCCCTTCCCCACACACTGAAACCCCATCCACACACACTGTAACCCCTTCCCCGCACACTGAAACCCCTTCCCCACACACTGAAACCCCTTCCACACACACTGAAACCCCTTCCCTGCACACTGAAAACCCTTCCCCGCACACTGAACCTCCTTCCCGACACGCTGAAACACCTTCCCCACACGCTGAAACGCCTTCCACACACACTGAAACCCATTCCCCACACACTGAAACCCATCCCCACAGACTGAAACCTCTTCCACACACACTGAAACCGATCCCCACACACTGAAACCTCTTCTCCGCTAACTGAAACCTCTTCCCCACACACTGAAACCTCTTCCCCACACACACAAACCCTTCCCTACACGCTGAAACTCTTTCCCCACAGGCTGAAACCCCTTCCACACACACTGAAAACCCTTCCACACACACTGAAACCTCTTCCACACACAATGAAACCCCTTCCCCACACGCTGAAACCCCTTCCACACACACTGAAGCCCCTTCCCCACATACTGAAACACTTCCCCACACACTTAAACCCTTCTCCACACACTGAAACCTCTTCCCCACACACTGAAACATCTTTCACTCACACTGAAACCCATCCCCAGACACTGAAACCTCTTCCCCACACAATGAAACCTCTTCCCCACACACTGGAACCCCTTCTGCACACACTGAAACCCCTTCCACACACACTGAAACCCCTTGCACACACACTTAAACCTCTTCCACACATACTGAAACCTCTTCCCCACACACTGAAACCATTCCCCACACACTGAAACCAATCCCCACACACAGAAACATCTTCCCCACATATTAAAACCCCTTCCCCACCCACTGAAACCCCTTCCCCGCACACTGAAACCTCTTCCCCACACACTGAATCCCTTTCCCCACAGACTGAAACCACTTCCCCACAGACTGAAACCTCTGCCCCACACACTGAAAACTCTTCCCAAGACACTGAAACCCCTTATCCACACACTGAAACCCCTTCCACACACACTGAAACCTCTTCCCCACACACTGAAACCTCTTCCCCACAGGCAGAAACCCCTTCCCCACACACTGAAACCCATCCCCACACACTGAAACCTCATCCCCACACACTGAAACCCATCCCCACACAGTGAAACCCCTTCCCCACACACTGAAACCCATCCCCACACACTGAAAACCTTCCCCACAAACTGAAACCCCTTCCCACGCACTGAAACCTCTTCCCCACAGACTGTAACCACTTCCCCACAAACTGAAACCTCTTCCCCACACACAGAAACCCCTTCCCCACGCACTGAAACCTCTTCCACACACACTGAAACCTCTTCCCCAAACACTGAAACCTCTTCACCACACACTGAAACCTCTTCCCCAAGCACTGAAACCCCTTCCCCGCACACTGAAACCTCTTCCCCACAGACTGTAACCACTTCCCCACAAACTGAAACCTCTTCCCCACACACAGAAACCCCTTCCCCACGCACTGAAACCTCTTCCACACACACTGAAACCTCTTCCCCAAACACTGAAACCTCTTCCCCACACACTGAAACCTCTTCCCCAAACACTGAAACCCCTTCCCCGCACACTGAAACCTCTTCCCCACACACTGAAACCTCTTCCACACACACTGAAACCTCTTCCCCACAGACTGTAACCACTTCCCCACAAACTGAAACCTCTTCCCCACACACAGAAACCCCTTCCCCACGCACTGAAACCTCTTCCACACACACTGAAACCTCTTCCCCAAACACTGAAACCTCTTCCCCACACACTGAAACCTCTTCCCCAAACACTGAAACCCCTTCCCCGCACACTGAAACCTCTTCCCCACACACTGAAACCTCTTCCCCACACACTGAAACCCCTTCCCCGCACACTGAAACCTCTTCCCCACACACTGAATCCCCTTCACCACACACTGAATCCCCTTCCCCACAAAGTGAAACCTCTTCCCCACACACTGAAACCTCTTCCCCACAGACAGAAACCCCTTCCCCACACTCTGAAACTCCTTCCCCACACACTGAAACCTCTTCCCCACACCCTAAAACCTCTTCCCCATACACTGAAACCTCTTCGGCACAGACTTAAACCCTTCCCCACAAACTGAAGACTCTTCCCCACACACTGAAACCTCTTCCCCAAACAGTGAAACCTCTTCCCCACACACTGAAACCTCTTCCCCACACACTGAAACCCCTTCCCCGCTCACTGAAACCTCTTCCCCACACACTGAATGCCCTTCACCACACACTGAAACCCCTTCCCCACACACTGAAACCTCTTCCCCACACACTGAAACCCCTTCCCCTCACACTGATACATCTTCCCCACACACTGAAACGTCTTCCCCACACACTGAAACCTCTTCCCCACAGGCAGAAACCCCTTCCCCAAACACTGAAACCCATCCCCACACACTGAAACCTCATCCCCACACACTGAAACCCATCCCCACACACTGAAACCCCTTCCCCACACACTGAAACCCATCCCCACACACTGAAAACCTTCCCCACAAACTGAAACCCCTTCCCACGCACTGAAACCTCTTCCGCACAGACTGTAACCACTTCCCCACAAACTGAAACCTCTTCCCCACACACAGAAACCCCTTCCCCACGCACTGAAACCTCTTCCACACACACTGAAACCTCTTCCCCAAACACTGAAACCTCTTCCCCACACACTGAAACCTCTTCCCCAAACACTGAAACCCCTTCCCGCACACTGAAACCTCTTCCCCACACACTGAAACCTCTTCCCCACACACTGAAACCCCTTCCCCGCACACTGAAACCTCTTCCCCACACACTGAATCCCCTTCAGCACAAACGGAAACCCCTTCCGCACACACTGAAACCTCTTCCCCACACACTGAAACCCCTTCACCACTCACTGAATCCCCTTCCCCACAAAGTGAAACCTCTTCCCCACACACTGAAACCTCTTCCCCACAGACAGAAACCTCTTCCCCACACTCTGAGACATCTTCCCCACACACTGAAACCCCTTCCGCACAAACTGAAAATCTTCCCCACACACTGAAACACTTCCCCACACACTGAAACCTCTTCCCCACACCCTAAAACCTCTTCCCCACACACTGAAACCTCTTCGGCACAGACTTAAACCCTTCCCCACACACTGAAGCCTCTTCCCCACACACTGAAACCTCTTCCCCAAACACTGAAACCTCTTCCCCACACACTGAAACCTCTTCCCCACACACTGAAACCCCTTCCCCGCTCACTGAAACCTCTTCCCCACACACTGAATCCCCTTCACCACACACTGAAACCCCTTCCCCACACACTGAAACCTCTTCCCCACACACTGAAATCCCTTCCCCGCACACTGAAACCTCTTCCCCACACACTGAATCCCCTTCACCACACACTGAAACCCCTTCCCCACACACTGAAACCTCTTCCCCACACACTGAAACCCCTTCACCACACACTGAATCCCCTTCCCCACAAAGTGAAACCTCTTCCCCACACACTGAAACATCTTCCCCACAGACAGAAACCCCTTCCCCACACTCTGAAAATTCTTCCCCACACACTGAAACCCCTTCCGCACAAACTGAAAATCTTCCCCACACACTGAAACACTTCCCCACACACTGAAACCTCTTCACCACACCCTAAAACCCCTTCCCCACACACTGAAACCTCTTCGGCACAGACTTAAACCCTTCCCCACACACTGAAGCCTCTTCCCCACAGACTGAAACCTCTTCCCCAAACACTGAAACCTCTTCCCCACACACTGAAACCTCTTCCCCACACACTGAAACCCCTTCCCCGCTCAGTGAAACCTCTTCCCCACACACTGAATCCCCTTCACCACACACTGAAACCCCTTCCCCACACACTGAAACCTCTTCCCCACACACTGAAACCCCTTCCCCGCACACTGAAACCCCTTCCCCACACACTGAAACCCATCCCCACACACTGAAAACCTTCCCCACAAACTGAAACCCCTTCCCACGCACTGAAACCTCTTCCGCACAGACTGTAACCACTTCCCCACAAACTGAAACCTCTTCCCCACACACAGAAACCCCTTCCCCACGCACTGAAACCTCTTCCACACACACTGAAACCTCTTCCCCAAACACTGAAACCTCTTCCCCACACACTGAAACCTCTTCCCCAAACACTGAAACCCCTTCCCGCACACTGAAACCTCTTCCCCACACACTGAAACCTCTTCCCCACACACTGAAACCCCTTCCCCGCACACTGAAACCTCTTCCCCACACACTGAATCCCCTTCAGCACAAACGGAAACCCCTTCCGCACACACTGAAACCTCTTCCCCACACACTGAAACCCCTTCACCACTCACTGAATCCCCTTCCCCACAAAGTGAAACCTCTTCCCCACACACTGAAACCTCTTCCCCACAGACAGAAACCTCTTCCCCACACTCTGAGACATCTTCCCCACACACTGAAACCCCTTCCGCACAAACTGAAAATCTTCCCCACACACTGAAACACTTCCCCACACACTGAAACCTCTTCCCCACACCCTAAAACCTCTTCCCCACACACTGAAACCTCTTCGGCACAGACTTAAACCCTTCCCCACACACTGAAGCCTCTTCCCCACACACTGAAACCTCTTCCCCAAACACTGAAACCTCTTCCCCACACACTGAAACCTCTTCCCCACACACTGAAACCCCTTCCCCGCTCACTGAAACCTCTTCCCCACACACTGAATCCCCTTCACCACACACTGAAACCCCTTCCCCACACACTGAAACCTCTTCCCCACACACTGAAATCCCTTCCCCGCACACTGAAACCTCTTCCCCACACACTGAATCCCCTTCACCACACACTGAAACCCCTTCCCCACACACTGAAACCTCTTCCCCACACACTGAAACCCCTTCACCACACACTGAATCCCCTTCCCCACAAAGTGAAACCTCTTCCCCACACACTGAAACATCTTCCCCACAGACGGAAACCCCTTCCCCACACTCTGAAACTTCTTCCCCACACACTGAAACCCCTTCCGCACAAACTGAAAATCTTCCCCACACACTGAAACACTTCCCCACACACTGAAACCTCTTCACCACACCCTAAAACCCCTTCCCCACACACTGAAACCTCTTCGGCACAGACTTAAACCCTTCCCCACACACTGAAGCCTCTTCCCCACAGACTGAAACCTCTTCCCCAAACACTGAAACCTCTTCCCCACACACTGAAACCTCTTCCCCACACACTGAAACCCCTTCCCCGCTCAGTGAAACCTCTTCCCCACACACTGAATCCCCTTCACCACACACTGAAACCCCTTCCCCACACACTGAAACCTCTTCCCCACACACTGAAACCCCTTCCCCGCACACTGAAACCCCTTCCCCACACACTGAAACCCATCCCCACACACTGAAAACCTTCCCCACAAACTGAAACCCCTTCCCACGCACTGAAACCTCTTCCGCACAGACTGTAACCACTTCCCCACAAACTGAAACCTCTTCCCCACACACAGAAACCCCTTCCCCACGCACTGAAACCTCTTCCACACACACTGAAACCTCTTCCCCAAACACTGAAACCTCTTCCCCACACACTGAAACCTCTTCCCCAAACACTGAAACCCCTTCCCGCACACTGAAACCTCTTCCCCACACACTGAAACCTCTTCCCCACACACTGAAACCCCTTCCCCGCACACTGAAACCTCTTCCCCACACACTGAATCCCCTTCAGCACAAACGGAAACCCCTTCCGCACACACTGAAACCTCTTCCCCACACACTGAAACCCCTTCACCACTCACTGAATCCCCTTCCCCACAAAGTGAAACCTCTTCCCCACACACTGAAACCTCTTCCCCACAGACAGAAACCTCTTCCCCACACTCTGAGACATCTTCCCCACACACTGAAACCCCTTCCGCACAAACTGAAAATCTTCCCCACACACTGAAACACTTCCCCACACACTGAAACCTCTTCCCCACACCCTAAAACCTCTTCCCCACACACTGAAACCTCTTCGGCACAGACTTAAACCCTTCCCCACACACTGAAGCCTCTTCCCCACACACTGAAACCTCTTCCCCAAACACTGAAACCTCTTCCCCACACACTGAAACCTCTTCCCCACACACTGAAACCCCTTCCCCGCTCACTGAAACCTCTTCCCCACACACTGAATCCCCTTCACCACACACTGAAACCCCTTCCCCACACACTGAAACCTCTTCCCCACACACTGAAATCCCTTCCCCGCACACTGAAACCTCTTCCCCACACACTGAATCCCCTTCACCACACACTGAAACCCCTTCCCCACACACTGAAACCTCTTCCCCACACACTGAAACCCCTTCACCACACACTGAATCCCCTTCCCCACAAAGTGAAACCTCTTCCCCACACACTGAAACATCTTCCCCACAGACAGAAACCCCTTCCCCACACTCTGAAACTTCTTCCCCACACACTGAAACCCCTTCCGCACAAACTGAAAATCTTCCCCACACACTGAAACACTTCCCCACACACTGAAACCTCTTCACCACACCCTAAAACCCCTTCCCCACACACTGAAACCTCTTCGGCACAGACTTAAACCCTTCCCCACACACTGAAGCCTCTTCCCCACAGACTGAAACCTCTTCCCCAAACACTGAAACCTCTTCCCCACACACTGAAACCTCTTCCCCACACACTGAAACCCCTTCCCCGCTCAGTGAAACCTCTTCCCCACACACTGAATCCCCTTCACCACACACTGAAACCCCTTCCCCACACACTGAAACCTCTTCCCCACACACTGAAACCCCTTCCCCGCACACTGAAACCTCTTCCCCACACACTGAAACCTCTTCCCCACATACTGAAACCTCTTCCCCACAGGCAGAAACCCCTTCCTCACACACTGAAACCCATCCCCACACACTGAAACCTCATCCCCACACACTGAAAACCATCCCCACACAATGAAACCCATCCCCACACACTGAAACCTCTTCCCCACACACTGAAAGCTCTTCCCCAAAGACTGAAACCCTTCCCCACATACAGAAACCTCTTCCCCACGGACTGAAACCTCTTTCCCACACACTGAAACCTCTTCCCCACAGGCAGAAACCCCTTCCTCACACACTGAAACCCATCCCCACACACTGAAACCTCATCCCCACACACTGAAAACCATCCCCACACAATGAAATCCATCCCCACACACTGAAACCTCTTCCCCACACACTGAAAGCTCTTCCCCAAAGACTGAAACCCTTCCCCACATACAGAAACCTCTTCCCCACGGACTGAAACCCCTTCCCCACGCACTGAAACCTATTCCACACACACTGAAACCTCTTCCCCACTCTCTGAAACCTCTTCCCCACACACTGAAGCTCCTTCCCCACACGCTGAAACTTCTTCCACACCCACTGAAACCCATCCCCACACACTGAAACCTCTTCGCCACAGACTGAAACCCTTCCCCACACACTGAAACCTCTTCCCCACACAGTGAAACCTCTTCCCCATAAACTGAAACCCCTTCCCCGCACACTGAAACCTCTTTCCCACACACTGTACCCCCTTCACCACGCACTGAAACCCCTTCCCCACACACTGAAACCTCTTCCCCACACACTGAAACCACTTCCCCACAGACTGATACCCCTTCCCCACATTCTGAAACCTCTTCCCCACACACAGAAACCACTTCCCCACACATTGAAACCCCTTCCCCACACACTGAAACCTCTTTCCCACACACTGAAAGCTCTTCCCCACAGACTGAAACCCTTCCCCACACACTGAAACCTCTTCCCCACACACTGAAACCCCTTCCCCACGCACTGAAACCCCTTCCACACACACTGAATCTCCTTCCCCACGCACAGAACACTCTTCCACACACACTGAAACATCTTCCCCACACACTGAAACCTCTTCCCCACACACTGAAACCCCTTCCCCACGCACTGAAACCCCTTCCACACACACTGAAACTCCTTCCCCACGCACAGAACCCTCTTCCACACCCACTGAAACCCATCCCCACACACTGAAACCCCTTCCACACACACGGTAACCCCTTCCCCACACACTGACACATCTTCTCCACACACTGAAAGCTCTTCCCCCCAGACTGAAACCCTTCCCCACACACTGAAACCTCTTCCCCACACAGTGAAACCCCTTCCCCACGCACTGAAACCCCTTCCACACACACTGAAAACTCTTCCCCACACAATGAAACCTCTTCCCCCCACACTGAAACCTCTCCCCCACACATTGAAACTCCTTCCCCACGCACTGAAACCTCTTCCACTCACACTGAAACATCTTCCCCACACACTGAAACATCTTCCCCACACGCTGAAACTTCTTCCACACCCACTGAAACCCATCCCTACACACTGAAACCCCTTCCACACATTCTGAAACCTCTTCCACACACACTGAAACCCCTTCCCCACACACTGAATCCCCATCCACACACACTGTAACCCCTTCCCCGCACACTGAAACCCCTTCCCCACACACTGAAACCCCTTCCCTGCACACTGAAAACCCTTCCCCGCACACTGAAGCCCCTTCCCCACACGCTGAAACCCCTTCCCCACACGCAGAAACGCCTTCCACACACACTGAAACCCATTCCCCACACACTGAAACCCATCCCCACAGACTGAAACCTCTTCCCCACACACTGAAACCCATCCCCACACACTGTAACCCCTTCCCCGCACACTGAAACCCCTTCCCCACACACTGAAACCCCTTCCACACACACTGAAACCCCTTCCCTGCACACTGAAAAGCCTTCCACGCACACTGAACCCCCTTCCAGACACGCTGAAACACCTTCCCCACACGCTGAAACGCCTTCCACACACACTGAAACCCATTCCCCACACACTGAAACCCATCCCCACAGACTGAAACCTCTTCCACACACACTGAAACCCATCCCCACACACTGAAACCTCTTCCCCGCTCACTGAAACCTCTTCCCCACACACTGAAACCTCTTCCCCACACACACAAACCCTTCCCTACACGCTGAAACTCCTTCCCCACAGGCTGAAACCCCTTCCACACACACTGAAAACCCTTCCACACACACTGAAACCTCTTCCGCACACAATGAAACCCCTTCCCCACACGCTGAAACCCCTTCCACACACACTGAAGCCCCTTCCCCACATACTGAAACACTTCCCCACACACTTGAACCCTTCTCCACACACTGAAACCTCTTCCCCACACACTGAAACATCTTTCACTCACACTGAAACCCATCCCCAGACACTGAAACCTCTTCCCCACACAATGAAACCTCTTCCCCACACACTGAAACCCCTTCCGCACACACTGAAACCCCTTCCACACACACTGAAACCCCTTGCACACACACTTAAACCTCTTCCACACATACTGAAACCTCTTCCCCACACACTGAAACCATTCCCCACACACTGAAACCAATCCCCACACACAGAAACATCTTCCCCACATATTAAAACCCCTTCCCCGCCCACTGAAACCCCTTCCCCGCACACTGAAACCTCTTCCCCACACACTGAATCCCTTTCCCCACAGACTGAAACCACTTCCCCACAGACTGAAACCTCTGCCCCACACACTGAAAACTCTTCCCAACACACTGAAACCCCTTATCCACACACTGAAACCCCTTCCACACACACTGAAACCTCTTCCCCACACACTGAAACCTCTTCCCCACAGGCAGAAACCCATCCCCACACACTGAAACCTCATCCCCACACACTGAAACACTTCCCCACACACTGAAACCTCTTCCCCACACCCTAAAACCTCTACCCCACACACTGAAACCTCTTTGGCACAGACTTAAACCCTTCCCCACACACTGAAGCCTCTTCCCCACACACTGAAACCTCTTCCCCAAACAATGAAACCTCTTCCCCACACACTGAAACCTCTTCCCCACACACTGAAACCCCTTCCCCGCTCACTGAAACCTCTTCCCCACACACTGATTCCCCTTCACCACACACTGAAACCCCTTCCCCACACACTGAAACCTCTTCCCCACACACTGAAACCCCTTCCCCGCACACTGAAACCTCTTCCCCACACACTGAACCCTCTTCGCCACACACTGAAACCTCTTCCCCACACACTTTAACCTCTTCCCCACACATTGAAACTTCTTCCACACCCACTGAAACCCATCCCCACACACTGAAACCCCTTCCACACACACTGTAACCCCTTCCCCACACACTGGCACATCTTTCCCACACATTGAAAGCTCTTCCTCCCAGACTGAAACCCTTCCCCACACACTGAAACCTCTTCCCCACACACTGAAACCCCTTCCCCACGCACTGAAACACCTTCCCCACACACTGAAACCCCTTCCCCAAACACTGAAACCCATCACCACACAGTGAAACCTCTTCCCCACACACTGAAACCGCTTCCCCACACACTGAAACCTCTTCCCCACACACTGAAACCCCTTCCCACGCACTGAAACCTCTTCCCCACAGGCAGAAACCCCTTCCCCACACACTGAAACCCATCCCCACACACTGAAACCTCATCCCCACACACTGAAACACTTCCCCACACACTGAAACCTCTTCCCCACACCCTAAAACCTCTACCCCACACACTGAAACCTCTTCGGCACAGACTTAAACCCTTCCCCACACACTGAAGCCTCTTCCCCACACACTGAAACCTCTTCCCCAAACACTGAAACCTCTTCCCCACACACTGAAACCTCTTCCCCACACACTGACACCCCTTCCCCACACACTGAATCCCCTTCACCACACACTGAAACCCCTTCCCCACACACTGAAACCTCTTCCCCACACACTGAAACCCCTTCCCCGCACACTGAAACCTCTTCCCCACACACTGAAACCTCTTCGCCACACACTGAAACCTCTTCCCCACACACTTTAACCTCTTCCCCACACACTGAAACTTCTTCCACACCCACTGAAACCCATCCCCACACACTGAAACACCTTCCACACACACTGTAACCCCTTCCCCACACACTGACACATCTTTCCCACACACTGAAAGCTCTTCCCCCAGACTGAAACCCTTCCCCACACACTGAAACCTCCTCCCCTCACACTGAAACACCTTCCCCACGCACTGAAACACCTTCCCCACACACTGAAACCCCTTCCCCAAACACTGAAACCCATCACCACACAGTGAAACCTCTTCCCCACACACTGAAACCGCTTCCCCACACACTGAAACCTCTTCCCCACACACTGAAACCCCTTCCCCACACACTGAAACCCATCCCCACATACTGAAACCTCATCCCCACACACTGAAACACTTCCCCACACACTGAAACCTCTTCCCCACACCCTAAAACCTCTACCCCACACACTGAAACCTCTTCGGCACAGACCTAAACCCTTCCCCACACACTGAAGCCTCTTCCCCACACACTGAAACCTCTTCCCCAATCACTGAAACCTCTTCCCCACACACTGAAACCTCTTCCCCCACACACTGAAACCCCTTCCCCGCTCACTGAAACCTCTTCCCCACACACTGAAACCCCTTCACCACACACTGAAACCCCTTCCCCACACACTGAAACCTCTTCCCCACACACTGAAACCCCTTCCCCGCACACTGAAACCTCTTCCCCACGCACTGAAACCTCTTCGCCACACACTGAAACCTCTTCCCCACACACTTTAACCTCTTCCCCACACACTGAAACTTCTTCCACACCCACTGAAACCCATCCCCACACACTGAAAACCCTTCCACACACACTGTAACCCCTTCCCCACACACTGACACGTCTTTCCCACACACTGAAAGCTCTTCCCCCCAGACTGAAACCCTTCCCCACACACTGAAACCTCTTCCCCACACACTGAAACCCCTTCCCCACGCACTGAAACACCTTCCCCACACACTGAAACCTCTTCCCCACACGCTGAAACCCCTTCACCACACACTGAAACCCCTTCCCCACACACTGAAACCTCTTCCCCACAAACTGAAACCCCTTCCCCACGCACTGAAACCCCTTCCACACACACCAAAACCTCTTCCCCACACACTGAAACACCTTTCCCACACACTGAAAGCTCTTCCCCCCAGACTGAAACCCTTCCCCACACACTGAAACCTCTTCCCCACACACTGAAACCCCTTCCCCACGCACTGAAACACCTTCCCCACACACTGAAACCCCTTCCCCAAACACTGAAACTCATCACCACACAGTGAAACCTCTTCCCCACACACTGAAAACGCTTCCCCACACACTGAAACCTCTTCCCCACACACTGAAACCACCTCCCCACACACTGAATCCCCTTCATCACACACTGAAACCCCTTCCCCACACACTGAAACCCCTTCCCCACACACTGAAACCTCTTCCCCACACACTGAATCCCCTTCCCCACACACTGTAACCCATCCCCACACACGGAAACCCCTTCCCCACACACTGAACCCCATACCCACACACTGAAACCGCTTCCCCACACACTGAAACCTCTTCCCCACACACTGAAACCCGTTCCCCACACACTGAAACCTCTTCGCCACACACTGAAACCTCTTTCCCACACACTTTAACCTCTTCCCCACACACTGAAACCACTTCCCCACACACTGAAACCCCTTCCCCACCCACTGAAACCTCTTCCACACACACTGAAACCTCTTCGCCACACACTGAAACCTCTTCCCCACACACTTTAACCTCTTCCCCACCCACTGAAACCACTTCCCCACACACTGAATCCCCTTTAGCACACACTGAAACCTCTTCCCCACACACTGAAACCACTTCACCACACACTGAAACCTCTTCCCCACACACTGAAACCTCTTCCCCACACACTGAGACCACTTCCCCACACACTGAACCCACTTCCCCACACAATGAAACCCCTTCCCCACCCACTGAAACCTCTTCCCCACACACTGAAACCTCTTCCCCACACACTGAAAGCCCTTCCCCACACACTTAAACCCATCCCCACAGACTGAAACCCCTTCCCTACACTCTGAAACCTCTTCCCCACACACTGAAACCACTTCCCCACACACTGAAACCACTTCCCCAAACACTGAAACCTCTTCCCCACTCACGGAAAACTCTTCCCCACACACTGAAACCTCTTCCCCGCACACTGAAACCTCCTCCCCACACACTGAATCCCCTTCATCACACACTGAAACCCCTTCCCCACACACTGAAACCTCATCCCCACACACTGAAACAACTTCCCCACAGACTGAATCCCCTTCCCCACACTCTGAAACCTCTTCCCCACGCACTGAAACCTCTTCCCCACACACTGAATCCCCTTCCCCACACACTGTAACCCATCCCCACACACTGAAACCCCTTCCCCACACACTGAACCCCATCCCCACACACTGAAACCCTTCCCCACGCACTGAAACCTCTTCCCAGAAACTGGAACCTCTTGCCACAGACTGAAACCCTTCCCCACACACTGAACCCTCTTCCCCACACACTGATACCTCTTCCACACACACTGAAACCTCTTCGCCACACACTGAAACCTCTTCCCCACACACTTTAACCTCTTCCCCACACACTGAAACCTCTTCCGCACACACTGAATCCCCTTCAGCACACACTGAAAACCCATCCCCACACACTGAAACCACTTCCCCACACACTGAAACCACTTCCCCACACACTGAAACCCCTTCCCCACCCACTGAAACCTCTTCCCCACACACTGAAACCTCTTCCCCACACACTGAAAACCCTTCCCCACACACTTAAACCCATCCCCACACACTGAAACCCCTTCCCCACACTCTGAAACCTCTTCCCCATACACTGAAACCACTTCCCCACACACTGAAACCCTATCCCCACACACTGAAACCGCTTCCCCACACACTGAAACCTCTTCCCCACACAATGAAACCTCTTCGCCACACACTGAAACCTCTTCCCCACACACTTTAACCTCTTCCCCACCCACTGAAACCACTTCCCCACACACTGAATCCCCTTCACCACACACTGAAACCTCTTCCCCACACACTGAAACCACTTCACCACACACTGAAACCTCTTCCCCACACACTGAAACCTCTTCCCCACACACTGAAACCACTTCCCCACACACTGAAACCACTTCCCCACACAATTAAACCCCTTCCCCACCCACTGAAACCTCTTCCCCACACACTGAAACCTCTTCCCCACACACTGAAAGCCCTTCCCCACACACTTAAACCCATCCCCACAGACTGAAACCCCTTCCCTACACTCTGAAACCTCTTCCCCACACACTGAAACCACTTCCCCACACACTGAAACCACTTCCCCAAACACTGAAACCTCTTCCCCACTCACGGAAAACTCTTCCCCACACACTGAAACCTCTTCCCCGCACACTGAAACCTCCTCCCCACACACTGAATCCCCTTCATCACACACTGAAACCCCTTCCCCACACTCTGAAACCTCATCCCCACACACTGAAACACCTTCCCCACGCACTGAAACCCCTTCCCCAAACACTGAAACCCATCACCACACAGTGAAACCTCTTCCCCACACACTGAAACCGCTCCCCCACACACTGAAACCTCTTCCCCACACACTGAAACCCCTTCCCCACACACTGAAACCTCGTCGCCACCCACTGAAACCTCTTCCCCACACACTTTAACCTCCTCCCCACACACTGAAACCTCTTCCCCACACACTGAAACCCCTTCCCCACCCACTGAAACCTCTTCCACACACACTGAAACCTCTTCGCCACACACTGAAACCTCTTCCCCACACCCATTAACCTCTTCCCCACACACTGAATCCCCTTCACCACACACTGAAACCTCTTCCCCACACACTGAAACCACTTCACCACAAACTGAAACCTCTTCCCCACACACTGAAACATCTTCCCCACACACTGAAACCACTTCCCAACACAGAAACCACTTCCCCACACACAGAACCCCTTCCCTACACGCTGAAACCTCTTCCCCACACGCTGAAACCCCTTCCACACACACTGAAATCCCTTCCACACACACTGAAACCTCATCCACACACACTGAAACACCTTCACCACACGCTGAAACCCCTTCCCCACACACTGAAACCCTTCTCCACATACTGTCACCTCTTCCCCACACACTGAAACATCTTTCACTCACACTGAAAACCATCCCCACACACTGAAACCTCTTCCCCACACACTGAAACCTCTTCCCCACACACTGAAACCCCTTCCGCACACACTGAAACCCCTTCCACACACACTGAAACCCCTTGCACACACACTTAAACCTCCTCCACACACACTGAAACATCTTCCCCACACACTGAAACCCTTCCCCACACACTGAAACCAATCCCCACACAAAGAAACATCTTCCCCAAACACTGAAACCCCTTCCTCACGCACTGAAACGCCTTCCCCGTACACATAAACCTCTTCCCCGCACTCTGAAACCCCTTCCCCACTGACTGAAACCTCTTCCCCACACACTAAAAAGTCTTCCCCACACACTGAAAACTCTTCCCCACACACTGAAACCCCTTATCCACACTCTGAAACCCCTTCCACACACACACAGAAACCTCTTACCCACTCACTGAAACCTCTTCCCCACAGGCAGAAACCCCTTCCCCACACACTGAAACCCATCCCCACATACTAAAACCTCATCCCCACACACTGAAACGCATCCCCACACACTGAAACCCATTCCCCACACACTGAAACCCATCCCCACACACTGAAACCCTTCCCCACACACTGAAACCCCTTCCCACGCACTGAACCCTCTTCGCCACAGACTGAAACCACTTCCCCACAAACTGAAACCTCTTCCCCACACACTGAAACCTCTTCCCCAAACACTGAAACCTATTCCCCACACACAGAAAACTCTTCCCCACACACTGAAACCCCTTCCCCGCACACTGAAACCTCTTCCCCACACACTGAAACCTCTTCCCCACACAATGAAACCCCTTCCACGCACACTGAAACCACTTCCCCACACACTGAATCCCCTTCACCACACACTGAAAACCCTTCCCCACACACTGAAACCTTCTTGCCCACACACTGAAACACCTTCCCCGCACTCTGAATCCCCTGCCCCACACACTGAAACCCATCCCCACACACTGAAACCTCTTCCCCACACGCTGAAACACCTTCCCCACCCGCTGAAACCCCTTCCACACACACCGAAGCCCCTTCCCCACATACTGAAACCCTTCCCCACACACTGAAACCCTTCTCCACATGCTGAAACCACATCCCCACACACTGAAACCCTATCCCCACACACTGAAACCGCTTCCCCACACACTGAAACCTCTTCCCCACACACTGAAACCTCTTCGCCACACACTGAAACCTCTTCCCCACACACTTTAACCTCTTCCCCACACACTGAAACCTCTTCCCCACACACTGAAACCCCTTCCCCACCCACTGAAACCTCTTCCACACACACTGAAAACTCTTCGCCACACACTGAAACCTCTTCCCCACACACTTTAACCTCTTCCCCACCCACTGAAACCACTTCCCCACACACTGAATCCCCTTCACCACACACTGAAACCTCTTCCCCACACACTGAAACCACTTCACCACACACTGAAACCTCTTCCCCACACACTGAAACCTCTTCCCCACACACTGAAACCACTTCCCCACACACTGAAACCACTTCCCCACACAATGAAAACCCTTCCCCACCCACTGAAACCTCTTCCCCACACACTGAAACCTCTTCCCCACACACTGAAAGCCCTTCCCCACACACTTAAACCCATCCCCACAGACTGAAACCCCTTCCCTACACGCTGAAACCACTTCCCCACACACTGAAACCACTTCCCCAAACACTGAAACCTCTTCCCCACACACTGAAACCGCTTCCCCACACACTGAAACCTCTTCCCCACACACTGAAACCCCTTCCCCACACACTGAAACCACGTAGCCACACACTGAAACCTCTTCCCCACACACTTTAACCTCTTCCCCACACACTGAAACCCCTTCCCCACACACTGAAACCCCTTCCCCACCCACTGAAACCTCTTCCACAGACACTGAAACCTCTTCGCCACACACTGAAACCTCTTCCCCACACACATTAACCTCTTCCCCACACACTGAATCCCCTTCACCACACACTGAAACCTCTTCCCCACACACTGAAACCACTTCACCACACACTGAAACCTCTTCCCCACACACTGAAACCTCTTCCCCACACACTGAAACAACTTCCCCAAACACTGAAACCACTTCCCCACACACAGAACCCCTTCCCTACACGCTGAAACCTCTTCCCCACACGCTGAAACCCCTTCCACACACACTGAAATCCCTTCCACACACACTGAAACCTCATCCACACACACTGAAAGCCCTTCCCCATACACTTAAACCCATCCCCACAGACTGAAACCCCTTCCCTACACGCTGAAACCTCTTCCCCACACACTGAAACCACTTCCCCAAACACTGAAACCTCTTCCCCACTCACGGAAAACTCTTCCCCACACACTGAAACCTCTTCCCCGCACACTGAAACCTCCTCCCCACACACTGAATCCCCTTCATCACACACTGAAACCCCTTCCCCACACACTGAAACCTCATCCCCACACACTGAAACACCTTCCCCACACACTGAAACCCCTTCCCCAAACACTGAAACCCATCACCACACAGTGAAACCTCTTCCCCACACACTGAAACCGCTTCCCCACACACTGAAACCTCTTCCCCACACACTGAAACCACTTCCCCACACACAGAACCCCTTCCCTACACGCTGAAACCTCTTCCCCACACGCTGAAACCCCTTCCACACACACTGAAATCCCTTCCACACACACTGAAACCTCATCCACACATACTGAAACACCTTCACCACACGCTGAAACCCCTTCCACACACACTGAATCCCCTTCCCCACATACTGAAACCCTTCCCCACACACTGAAACCCTTCTCCACATACTGTCACCTCTTCCCCACACACTGAAACATATTTCACTCACACTGAAAACCATCCCCACACACTGAAACCTCCTCCCCACACACTGAAACCTCTTCCCCACACACTGAAACCCCTTCCGCACACACTGAAACCCCTTCCACACACACTGAAACCCCTTGCACACACACTTAAACCTCCTCCACACACAATGAAACCTCTTCCCCACACACTGAAACCCTTCCCCACACACTGAAACCCATCCCCACACACTGAAACCCTTCCCCACACACTGAAACCCCTTCCCACGCACTGAACCCTCTTCGCCACAGACTGAAACCACTTCCCCACAAACTGAAACCTCTTCCCCACACACTGAAAACTCTTCCCAAAACACTGAAACCTATTCCCCACACACAGAAAACTCTTCCCCACACACTGAAACCCCTTCCCCGCACACTGAAACCTCTTCCCCACACACTGAAACCTCTTCCCCACACAATGAAACCCCTTCCACGCACACTGAAACCACTTCCCCACACACTGAATCCCCTTCACCACACATTGAAAACCCTTCCCCACACACTGAAACCTCTTGCCCACACACTGAAACACCTTCCCCGCACTCTGAATCCCCTGCCCCACACACTGAAACCCATCCCCACACACTGAAACCTCTTCCCCACACGCTGAAACACCTTCCCCACACGCTGAAACCCCTTCCACACACACCGAAGCCCCTTCCCCACATACTGAAACCCTTCCCCACACACTGAAACCCTTCTCCACATACTGAAACCACTTCCCCACACACTGAAACCCTATCCCCACACACTGAAACCGCTTCCCCACACACTGAAACCTCTTCCCCACACACTGAAACCTCTTCGCCACACACTGAAACCTCTTCCCCACACACTTTAACCTCTTCCCCACACACTGAAACCTCTTCCCCACACACTGAAACCCCTTCCCCACCCACTGAAACCTCTTCCACACACACTGAAACCTCTTCGCCACACACTGAAACCTCTTCCCCACACCCTTTAACCTCTTCCCCACCCACTGAAACCACTTCCCCACACACTGAATCCCCGTCACCACACACTGAAACCTCTTCCCCACACACTGAAACCACTTCACCACACACTGAAACCTCTTCCCCACACACTGAAACCTCTTCCCCACACACTGAAACCACTTCCCCACACACTGAAACCACTTCCCCACACAATGAAACCCCTTCCCAACCCACTGAAACCTCTTCCCCACACACTGAAACCTCTTCCCCACACACTGAAAGCCCTTCCCCACACACTTAAACCCATCCCCACAGACTGAAACCCCTTCCCTACACGCTGAAACCTCTTCCCCACACACTGAAACCACTTCCCCACACACTGAAACCACTTCCCCAAACACTGAAACCTCTTCCCCACTCACGGAAAACTCTTCCCCACACACTGAAACCCCTTCCCCGCACACTGAAACCTCTTCCCCACACACTGAAACCTCTTCCCCACACAATGAAACCCCTTCCACGCACACTGAAACCACTTCCCCACTCACTGAATCCCCTTCACCACACACTGAAAACCCTTCCCCACACACTGAAACCTCTTGCCCACACACTGAAACACCTTCCCCGCACTCTGAATCCCCTGCCCCACACACTGAAACCCATCCCCACACACTGAAACCTCTTCCCCACACGCTGAAACACCTTCCCCACACGCTGAAACCCCTTCCACACACACCGAAGCCCCTTCCCCACATACTGAAACCCTTCCCCACACACTGAAACCCTTCTCCACATACTGAAACCACTTCCCCACACACTGAAACCCTATCCCCACACACTGAAACCGCTTCCCCACACACTGAAACCTCTTCCCCACACACTGAAACTCTTCGCCACACACTGAAACCTCTTCCCCACACACTTTAACCTCTTCCCCACCCACTGAAACCACTTCCCCAAACACTGAATCCCCTTCACCACACACTGAAACCTCTTCCCCACACACTGAAACCACTTCGCCACACACTGAAACCTCTTCCCCACACACTGAAACCTCTTCCCCACACACTGAAACCACTTCCCCACACACTGAAACCACTTCCCCACACAATGAAAACCCTTCCCCACCCACTGAAACCTCTTCCCCACACACTGAAACCTCTTCCCCACACACTGAAAGCCCTTCCCCACACACTTAAACCCATCCCCACAGACTGAAACCCCTTCCCTACACGCTGAAACCTCTTCCCCACACACTGAAACCACTTCCCCACACACTGAAACCACTTCCCCAAACACTGAAACCTCTTCCCCACTCACGGAAAACTCTTCCCCACACACTGAAACCTCTTCCCCGCACACTGAAACCTCTTCCCCACACACTGAATCCCCTTCATCACACACTGAAACCCCTTCCCCACACACTGAAACCTCATCCCCACACACTGAAACACCTTCCCCACAAACTGAAACCCCTTCCCCAAACACTGAAACCCATCACCACACAGTGAAACCTCTTCCCCACACACTGAAACCGCTTCCCCACACACTGAAACCTCTTCCCCACACACTGAAACCCCTTCCCCACACACTGAAACCACGTAGCCACACACTGAAACCTCTTCCCCACACACCTTAACCTCTTCCCCACACACTGAAACCCCTTCCCCACACACTGAAACCCCTTCCCCACCCACTGAAACCTCTTCCACAGACACTGAAACCTCTTCGCCACACACTGAAACCTCTTCCCCACACACATTAACCTCTTCCCCACACACTGAATCCCCTTCACCACACACTGAAACCTCTTCCCCACACACTGAAACCACTTCACCACACACTGAAACCTCTTCCCCACACACTGAAACCTCTTCCCCACACACTGAAACCACTTCCCCACACACTGAAACCACTTCCCCACACACAGAACCCCTTCCCTACACGCTGAAACCTCTTCCCCACACGCTGAAACCCCTTCCACACACACTGAAATCCCTTCCACACACACTGAAACCTCATCCACACACACTGAAAGCCCTTCCCCATACACTTAAACCCATCCCCACAGACTGAAACCCCTTCCCTACACGCTGAAACCTCTTCCCCACACACTGAAACCACTTCCCCAAACACTGAAACCTCTTCCCCACTCACGGAAAACTCTTCCCCACACACTGAAACCTCTTCCCCGCACACTGAAACCTCCTCCCCACACACTGAATCCCCTTCATCACACACTGAAACCCCTTCCCCACACACTGAAACCTCATCCCCACACACTGAAACACCTTCCCCACACACTGAAACCCCTTCCCCAAACACTGAAACCCATCACCACACAGTGAAACCTCTTCCCCACACACTGAAACCGCTTCCCCACACACTGAAACCTCTTCCCCACACACTGAAACCCCTTCCCCACACACTGAAACCTCGTAGCCACACACTGAAACCTCTTCCCCACACACTTTAGCCTCTTCCCCACACACTGAAACCTCTTCCCCACACACTGAAACCCCTTCCCCACCCACTGAAACCTCTTCCACAGACACTGAAACCTCTTCGCCACAAACTGAAACCTCTTCCCCACACACATTAACCTCTTCCCCACACACTGAATCCCCTTCACCACACACTGAAACCTCTTCCCCACACACTGAAACCACTTCACCACACACTGAAACCTCTTCCCCACACACTGAAACCTCTTCCCCACACACTGAAACCACTTCCCCACACACTGAAACCACTTCCCCACACACAGAACCCCTTCCCTACACGCTGAAACCTCTTCCCCACACGCTGAAACCCCTTCCACACACACTGAAATCCCTTCCACACACACTGAAACCTCATCCACACACACTGAAACACCTTCACCACACGCTGAAACCCCTTCCACACACACTGAATCCCCTTCCCCACATACTGAAACCCTTCCCCACACACTGAAACCCTTCTCCACATACTGTCACCTCTTCCCCACACACTGAAACATATTTCACTCACACTGAAAACCATCCCCACACACTGAAACCTCTTCCCCACACACTGAAACCTCTTCCCCACACACTGAAACCCCTTCCGCACACACTGAAACCCCTTCCACACACACTGAAACCCCTTGCACACACACTTAAACCTCCTCCACACACAATGAAACCTCTTCCCCACACACTGAAACCCTTCCCCACACACTGAAACCCATCCCCACACACTGAAACCCTTCCCCACACACTGAAACCCCTTCCCACGCACTGAACCCTCTTCGCCACAGACTGAAACCACTTCCCCACAAACTGAAACCTCTTCCCCACACACTGAAAACTCTTCCCCAAACACTGAAACCTATTCCCCACACACAGAAAACTCTTCCCCACACACTGAAACCCCTTCCCCGCACACTGAAACCTCTTCCCCACACACTGAAACCTCTTCCCCACACAATGAAACCCCTTCCACGCACACTGAAACCACTTCCCCACACACTGAATCCCCTTCACCACACATTGAAAACCCTTCCCCACACACTGAAACCTCTTGCCCACACACTGAAACACCTTCCCCGCACTCTGAATCCCCTGCCCCACACACTGAAACCCATCCCCACACACTGAAACCTCTTCCCCACACGCTGAAACACCTTCCCCACACGCTGAAACCCTTTCCACACACACCGAAGCCCCTTCCCCACATACTGAAACCCTTCCCCACACACTGAAACCCTTCTCCACATACTGAAACCACTTCCCCACACACTGAAACCCTATCCCCACACACTGAAACCGCTTCCCCACACACTGAAACCTCTTCCCCACACACTGAAACCTCTTCGCCACACACTGAAACCTCTTCCCCACACACTTTAACCTCTTCCCCACACACTGAAACCTCTTCCCCACACACTGAAACCCCTTCCCCACCCACTGAAACCTCTTCCACACACACTGAAACCTCTTCGCCACACATTGAAACCTCTTCCCCACACACTTTAACCTCTTCCCCACCACTGAAACCACTTCCCCACACACTGAATCCCCGTCACCACACACTGAAACCTCTTCCCCACACACTGAAACCACTTCACCACACACTGAAACCTCTTCCCCACACACTGAAACCTCTTCCCCACACACTGAAACCACTTCCCCACACACTGAAACCACTTCCCCACACAATGAAACCCCTTCCCCACCCACTGAAACCTCTTCCCCACACACTGAAACCTCTTCCCCACACACTGAAAGCCCTTCCCCACACACTTAAACCCATCCCCACAGACTGAAACCCCTTCCCTACACGCTGAAACCTCTTCCCCACACACTGAAACCACTTCCCCACACACTGAAACCACTTCCACAAACACTGAAACCTCTTCCCCACTCACGGAAAACTCTTCCCCACACACTGACACCTCTTCCCCGCACACTGAAACCTCCTCCCCACACACTGAATCCCCTTCATCACACACTGAAACCCCTTCCCCACACACTGAAACCTCATCCCCACACACTGAAACCTCCTCCCCACTCACTGAATCCCCTTCACCACACACTGAAACCTCTTCCCCACACACTGAAACCACTTCCCCAAACACTGAAACCTCTTCCCCACTCACGGAAAACTCTTCCCCACACACTGAAACCTCTTCCCCGCACACTGAAACCTCCTCCCCACACACTGAATCCCCTTCACCACACACTGAAACCTCTTCCCCACTCACGGAAAACTCTTCCCCACACACTGAAACCTCTTCGCGCACACTGAAACCTCCTCCCCACACACTGAATCCCCTTCATCACACACTGAAACCCCTTCCCCACACACTGAGACCTCATCCCCACCCACTGAATCCACTTCCCCACACACTGAATCCCCTTCACCACACACTGAAACCTCTTCCCCACACACTGAAACCACTTCCCCAAACACTGAAACCTCTTCCCCACTCACGGAAAACTCTTCCCCACACACTGAAACCTCTTCCCCGCACACTGAAACCTCCTCCCCACACACTGAATCCCCTTCATCACACACTGAAACCCCTTCCCCACACACTGAAACCTCATCCCCACACACTGAAACACCTTCCCCACACACTGAAACCCCTTCCCCAAAAACTGAAACGCCTTCCCCGCACACAGAAACCTCTTCCCCACACTCTGAAACCCCTTCCCCACAGACTGAAACCTCTTCCCCACACAATAAAAAGTCTTCCCCACACACTGAAAACTCTTCCCCACACACTGAAACCTCTTCCCCACAGGCAGAAGCCCCTTCCCCACACACTGAAACCCATCCCCACACACTAAAACCTCATCCCCACACACTGAAACCCATCCCCACACACTGAAACCCATTCCCCACACACTGAAACCCATCCCCACACACTGAAACCCTTCCCCACACACTGAAACCCCTTCCCACGCACTGAAACCACTTCGCCACAGACTGAAACCACTTCCCCACAAACTGAAACCTCTTCCCCACACACTGAAACCTCTTCCCCAAACACTGAAACCTATTCCCCACACACAGAAAACTCTTCCCCACACACTGAAACCCCTTCCCCGCATGCTGAAACCTCTTCCCCACACACTGAAACCTCTTCCCCACACACTGAAACCCCTTCCACGCACACTGAAACCACTTCCCCACACACTGAATCCCCTTCAATACACACTGAAAACCCTTCCCCACAGACTGAAACCTCTTGCCCACACACTGAAACACCTTCCCCGCACTCTGAATCCCCTGCCCCACACACTGAAACCCATCCCCACACACTGAAACCTCTTCCCCACACGCTGAAACATCTTCCCCACACGCTGAAACCCCTTCCACACACACCGAAGCCCCTTCCCCACATACTGAAACCCTTCCCCACACACTGAAACCCTTCTCCACATACTGAAACCTCTTCCCCACACACTGAAACATCTTTCACTCACACTTAAACCCATCCCCACAGACTGAAACCCCTTCCCCACACTCTGAAACCTCTTCCCCACACACTGAAACAACTTCCCCACACACTGAAACCACTTCCCCACACACTGAAGCCCCTTCCCCACAGACTGAAACCTCTTCCCCACACACTGAAACCTCTTCCCCACACACTGAAACCCCTTCCCCACCCACTGAAACCCATCCACACACACTGAAACCTCTTCCCCACACACTGAAACCCCTTCCCCACCCACTGAAACCCATCCACACACACTGAAACCTCTTCCCCACACACTGAAACGCCTTCCCCACACACTTAAACCCATCCCCACGCACTGAAACACTTCCCAACACACTGAATCCTCATCCCCACTCACTGAAACCCCTTCCACACACACTTAAACCCAACCCCACAGACTGAAATCCCTTCCCCACACTCTGAAACCTCTTGCCCACACACTGAAACCACTTCCCCACACACTGAAACCACTTCCCCAAACACTGAAACCTCTTCCCCACACACGGAAAACTGTTCTCCACACACTGAAACCTCTTCCCCGCACACTGAAACCTCCTCCCCATACACTGAATCCCCTTCATCACACACTGAAACCCCTTCCCCACACACTGAAACCTCATCCCCACACACTGAAACAACTTCCCCACAGACTGAATCCCCTTCCCCACACTCTGAATCCTCTTCCCCACGCAATGAAACCTCTTCCCCACACACTGAATCCCCTTCCCCACACACTGTAACCCATCCCCACACACTGAAACCCCTTCCCCACACACTGAACCCCATCCCCACATACTGAAACCCTTCCCCACGCACTGAAACCTCTTCCCAGAAACTGGAACCTCTTCGCCACAGACTGAAACCCTTCCCCACACACTGAAACCTCTTCCCCACACACTGATACCTCTTCCACATACACTGAAACCTCTTCGCCACACACTGAAACCTCTTCCCCACACACTTTAACCTCTTCCCCACACACTGAAACCTCTTCCCCACACACTGAATCCCCTTCAGCACACACAGAAAACCCTTCCCCACACACTGAAACCACTTCCCCACAGACTGAAACCCCTTCCTCACACTCTGAAACCTCTTCCCCACACACTGAAACCACTTCCACACACACTGAAACCTCTTCCCCACACACTGAAACCCCTTCCCCGCACACTGAAACCTCTTCCCCACACACTGAAGCCTCTTCCCCACACACTGAAACCACTTCTCCACAGACTGAAATCCCTTCCCCTTACACTGAAGCCCCTTCCCCACACACTGAAACCCATCCCCACACACTGAAACCTCTTCCCCACACACAGAAACCTCTTCCCCACAAACTGAAGCCTCTTCCCCACACACTGAAACCACTTCACCACAGACTGAAACCCCTTCCCCACACACTGAAACCCCTTCCCCACACACTGTGACCTCTCCAACACACACTGAAACCTCTTCCCCACACACTGAAACCCCTTCCCCACCCACTGAAACCCATCCACACACACTGAAACCTCTTCCCCACACACTGAAACGCCTTCCCCACACACTTAAACACATCCCCACGCACTGAAACACTTCCCAACACACTGAATCCTCATCCCCACTCACTGAAAGCCCTTCCACACACACTTAAACCCAACCCCACAGACTGAAACCCCTTCCCCACACTCTGAAACCTCTTGCCCACACACTGAAACCACTTCCCCACACACTGAAACCACTTCCCCAAACACTGAAACCTCTTCCCCACACACGGAAAACTCTTCCCCACACACTGAAACCTCTTCCCCGCACACTGAAACCTCCTCCCCACAACCTGAATCCCCTTCATCACACACTGAAACCCCTTCCCCACACACTGCAACCTCATCCTCACACACTGAAACAACTTCCCCACAGACTGAATCCCCTTCCCCACACTCTGAAACCTCTTCCCCACGCACTGAAACCTCTTCCCCACACACTGAATCCCCTTCCCCACACACTGTAACCCATCCCCACATACTGAAACCCCTTCCCCACACACTGAACCCCATCCCCACATACTGAAACCCTTCCCCACGCACTGAAACCTCTTCCCAGAAACTGGAACCTCTTCGCTACAGACTGAAACCCTTCCCCACACACTGAAACCTCTTCCCCACACACTGATACCTCTTCCACATACACTGAAACCTCTTCGCCACACACTGAAACCTCTTCCCCACACACTTTAACCTCTTCCCCACACACTGAAACCTCTTCCCCAAACACTGAATCCCCTTCAGCACACACTGAAAACCCTTCCCCACACACTGAAACCACTTCCCCACAGACTGAAACCCCTTCCTCACACTCTGAAACCTCTTCCCCACACACTGAAACCACTTCCACACACACTGAAACCTCTTCCCCACACACTGAAGCCTCTTCCCCACACACTGAAACCACTTCTCCACAGACTGAAACCCCTTCCCCTTACACTGAAACCCCTTCCCCACACACTGAAACCCATCCCCACAAACTGAAACCTCTTCCCCACACACAGAAACCTCTTCCCCACAAACTGAAACCCCTTCCCCACACTCTGAAACCTCTTCCCCACACACTGAAGCCTCTTCCCCACACACTGAAACCACTTCACCACAGACTGAAACCCCTTCCCCACACACTGAAACCCCTTCCCCACACACTGTGACCTCTCCAACACACACTGACACCTCTTCCCCACACACTGAAACACCTTCCCCACACACTGAAACCCCTTCCCCAAACACTGAAACCCATCACCACACAGTGAAACCTCTTCCCCACACACTGAAACCGCTTCCCCACACACTGAAACCTCTTCCACACACACTGAAACCCCTTCCCCACACACTGAAACCTCTTCGCCACACACTGAAACCTCTTCCCCACACACTTTAACCTCTTCCTCACACACTGAAACCTCTTCCCCACACACTGAAACCCCTTCCCCACCCACTGAAACCTCTTCCACACACACTGAAACCTCTTCGCCACACACTGAAACCTCTTCCCCACCCACTGAAACCACTTCCCCACACACTGAAACCCCTTCCCCACCCACTGAAACCCATCCACACACACTGAAACCTCTTCCCCACACACTGAAACGCCTTCCCCACACACTTAAACCCATCCCCACGCACTGAAACACTTCCCAACACACTGAATCCTCATCCCCACTCACTGAAACCCCTTCCACACACACTTAAACCCAACCCCACAGACTGAAACCCCTTCCCCACACTCTGAAACCTCTTCCCCACACACTGAAACCCCTTCCCCACCCACTGAAACCCATCCACACACACTGAAACCTCTTCCCCACACACTGAAACGCCTTCCCCACACACTTAAACCCATCCCCACGCACTGAAACAATTCCGAACACACTGAATCCTCATCCCCACTCACTGAAACCCCTTCCACACACACTTAAACCCAACCCCACAGACTGAAACCCCTTCCCCACACTCTGAAACCTCTTGCCCACACACTGAAACCACTTCCCCACACACTGAAACCACTTCCCCAAACACTGAAACCTCTTCCCCACACACGGAAAACTCTTCCCCACACACTGAAACCTCTTCCCCGCACACTGAAACCTCCTCCCCATACACTGAATACCCTTCATCACACACTGAAACCCCTTCCCCACACACTGAAACCTCATCCCCACACACTGAAACAACTTCCCCACAGACTGAATCCCCTTCCCCACACTCTGAATCCTCTTCCCCACGCAATGAAACCTCTTCCCCACACACTGAATCCCCTTCCCCACACACTGTAACCCATCCCCACACACTGAAACCCCTTCCCCACACACTGAACCCCATCCCCACATACTGAAACCCTTCCCCACGCACTGAAACCTCTTCCCAGAAACTGGAACCTCTTCGCCACAGACTGAAACCCTTCCCCACACACTGAAACCTCTTCCCCACACACTGATACCTCTTCCACATACACTGAAACCTCTTCGCCACACACTGAAACCTCTTCCCCACACACTTTAACCTCTTCCCCACACACTGAAACCTCTTCCCCACACACTGAATCCCCTTCAGCACACACAGAAAACCCTTCCCCACACACTGAAACCACTTCCCCACAGACTGAAACCCCTTCCTCACACTCTGAAACCTCTTCCGCACACACTGAAACCACTTCCACACACACTGAAACCTCTTCCCCACACACTGAAGCCTCTTCCCCACACACTGAAACCACTTCTCCACAGACTGAAACCCCTTCCCCTTACACTGAAACCCCTTCCCCACACACTGAAACCCATCCCCACACACTGAAACCTCTTCCCCACACACAGAAACCTCTTCCCCACAAACTGAAACCCCTTCCCCACACTCTGAAACCTCTTCCCCACACACTGAAGCCTCTTCCCCACACACTGAAACCACTTCACCGCAGACTGAAACCCCTTCCCCACACACTGAAACCCCTTCCCCACACACTGTGACCTCTCCAACACACACTGACACCTCTTCCCCACACACTGAAACACCTTCCCCACACACTGAAACCCCTTCCCCAAACACTGAAACCCATCACCACACAGTGAAACCACTTCCCCACACACTGAAACCGCTTCCCCACACACTGAAACCTCTTCCACACACACTGAAACCCCTTCCCCACACACTGAAACCTCTTCGTCACACACTGAAACCTCTTCCCCACACACTTTAACCTCTTCCTCACACACTGAAACCTCTTCCCCACACACTGAAACCCCTTCCCCACCCACTGAAACCTCTTCCACACACACTGAAACCTCTTCGCCACACACTGAAACCTCTTCCCCACCCACTGAAACCACTTCCCCACACACTGAAACCCCTTCCCCACCCACTGAAACCCATCCACACACACTGAAACCTCTTCCCCACACACTGAAACGCCTTCCCCACACACTTAAACCCATCCCCACGCACTGAAACACTTCCCAACACACTGAATCCTCATCCCCACTCACTGAAACCCCTTCCACACACACTTAAACCCAACCCCACAGACTGAAACCCCTTCCCCACACTCTGAAACCTCTTCCCCACACACTGAAACCCCTTCCCCACCCACTGAAACCCATCCACACACACTGAAACCTCTTCCCCACACACTGAAACGCCTTCCCCACACACTTAAACCCATCCCCACGCACTGAAACACTTCCCAACACACTGAATCCTCATCCCCACTCACTGAAACCCTTTCCACACACACTTAAACCCAACCCCACAGACTGAAACCCCTTCCCCACACTCTGAAACCTCTTGCCCACACACTGAAACCACTTCCCCACACACTGAAACCACTTCCCCAAACACTGAAACCTCTTCCCCACACACGGAAAACTGTTCCCCACACACTGAAACCTCTTCCCCGCACACTGAAACCTCCTCCCCATACACTGAATCCCCTTCATCACACACTGAAACCCCTTCCCCACACACTGAAACCTCATCCCCACACACTGAAACAACTTCCCCACAGACTGAATCCCCTTCCCCACACTCTGAATCCTCTTCCCCACGCAATGAAACCTCTTCCCCACACACTGAATCCCCTTCCCCACACACTGTAACCCATCCCCACACACTGAAACCCCTTCCCCACACACTGAACCCCATCCCCACATACTGAAACCCTTCCCCACGCACTGAAACCTCTTCCCAGAAACTGGAACCTCTTCGCCACAGACTGAAACCCTTCCCCACACACTGAAACCTCTTCCCCACACACTGATACCTCTTCCACATACACTGAAACCTCTTCGCCACACACTGAAACCTCTTCCCCACACACTTTAACCTCTTCCCCACACACTGAAACCTCTTCCCCACACACTGAATCCCCTTCAGCACACACAGAAAACCCTTCCCCACACACTGAAACCACTTCCCCACAGACTGAAACCCCTTCCTCACACTCTGAAACCTCTTCCCCACACACTGAAACCACTTCCACACACACTGAAACCTCTTCCCCACACACTGAAACCCCTTCCCCGCACACTGAAACCTCTTCCCCACACACTGAAGCCTCTTCCCCACACACTGAAACCACTTCTCCACAGACTGAAATCCCTTCCCCTTACACTGAAGCCCCTTCCCCACACACTGAAACCCATCCCCACACACTGAAACCTCTTCCCCACACACAGAAACCTCTTCCCCACAAACTGAAGCCTCTTCCCCACACACTGAAACCACTTCACCACAGACTGAAACCCCTTCCCCACACACTGAAACCCCTTCCCCACACACTGTGACCTCTCCAACACACACTGAAACCTCTTCCCCACACACTGAAACCCCTTCCCCACCCACTGAAACCCATCCACACACACTGAAACCTCTTCCCCACACACTGAAACGCCTTCCCCACACACTTAAACACATCCCCACGCACTGAAACACTTCCCAACACACTGAATCCTCATCCCCACTCACTGAAAGCCCTTCCACACACACTTAAACCCAACCCCACAGACTGAAACCCCTTCCCCACACTCTGAAACCTCTTGCCCACACACTGAAACCACTTCCCCACACACTGAAACCACTTCCCCAAACACTGAAACCTCTTCCCCACACACGGAAAACTCTTCCCCACACACTGTAACCTCTTCCCCGCACACTGAAACCTCCTCCCCATACACTGAATCCCCTTCATCACACACTGAAACCCCTTCCCCACACACTGAAACCTCATCCCCACACACTGAAACAACTTCCCCACAGACTGAATCCCCTTCCCCACACTCTGAAACCTCTTCCCCACGCAATGAAACCTCTTCCCCACACACTGAATCCCCTTCCCCACACACTGTAACCCATCCCCACACACTGAAACCCCTTCCCCACACACTGAACCCCATCCCCACATACTGAAACCCTTCCCCACGCACTGAAACCTCTTCCCAGAAACTGGAACCTCTTCGCTACAGACTGAAACCCTTCCCCACACACTGAAACCTCTTCCCCACACACTGATACCTCTTCCACATACACTGAAACCTCTTCGCCACACACTGAAACCTCTTCCCCACACACGTTAACCTCTTCCCCACACACTGAAACCTCTTCCCCAAACACTGAATCCCCTTCAGCACACACTGAAAACCCTTCCCCACACACTGAAACCACTTCCCCACAGACTGAAACCCCTTCCTCACACTCTGAAACCTCTTCCCCACACACTGAAACCACGTCCACACACACTGAAACCTCTTCCCCACACACTGAAGCCTCTTCCCCACACACTGAAACCACTTCTCCACAGACTGAAACCCCTTCCCCTTACACTGAAACCCCTTCCCCACACACTGAAACCCATCCCCACACACTGAAACCTCTTCCCCACACACAGAAACCTCTTCCCCACAAACTGAAACCCCTTCCCCACACTCTGAAACCTCTTCCCCACACACTGAAGCCTCTTCCCCACACACTGAAACCACTTCACCACAGACTGAAACCCCTTCCCCACACACTGAAACCCCTTCCCCACACACTGTGACCTCTCCAACACACACTGACACCTCTTCCCCACACACTGAAACACCTTCCCCACACACTGAAACCCCTTCCCCAAACACTGAAACCCATCACCACACAGTGAAACCTCTTCCCCACACACTGAAACCGCTTCCCCACACACTGAAACCTCTTCCACACACACTGAAACCCCTTCCCCACACACTGAAACCCCTTCCCCACCCACTGAAACCTCTTCCACACACACTGAAACCTCTTTGCCACACACTGAAACCTCTTCCCCACCCACTGAAACCACTTCCCCACACACTGAAACCCCTTCACCACACACGGAAACCTCTTCCCCACACACTGAAACCACTTCACCACACACTGAAACCTCTTCCCCACACACTGAAACCACTTCCCCACACACTGAAACCACTTCCCCACACAATGAAACCCCTTCCCCACCCACTGAAACCTCTTCCCCACACACTGAAACCTCTTCCCCACACACTGAAAGCCCTTCCCCACACACTTAAACCCATCCCCACAGACTGAAACCCCTTCCCTACACTCTGAAACCTCTTCCCCACACACTGAAACCACTTCCCCACACACTGAAACCACTTCCCCAAACACTGAAACCTCTTCCCCACTCACGGAAAACTCTTCCCCACACACTGAAACCTCTTCCCCGCACACTGAAACCTCCTCCCCACACACTGAATCCCCTTCATCACACACTGAAACCCCTTCCCCACACACTGAAACCTCATCCCCACACACTGAAACAACTTCCTCACAGACTAAATCCCCTTCCCCACACTCTGAATCCTCTTCCCCACGCACTGAAACCTCTTCCCCACACACTGAATCCCCTTCCCCACACACTGTAACCCATCCCCACACACTGAAACCCCTTCCCCACACACTGAACCCCATCCCCACACACTGAAACCCTTCCCCACGCACTGAAACCTCTTCCCAGAAACTGGAACCTCTTCGCCACAGACTGAAACCCTTCCCCACACACTGAAACCTCTTCCCCACACACTGATACCTCTTCCACACACACTGAAACCTCTTCGCCACACACTGAAACCTCTTCCCCACACACTTTAACCTCTTCCCCACACACTGAAACCTCTTCCCCACACACTGAATCCCCTTCAGCACACACTGAAAACCCATCCCCACACACTGAAACCACTTCCCCACACACTGAAACCACTTCCCCACACACTGAAACCCCTTCCCCACCCACTGAAACATCGTCCCCACACACTGAAACCTCTTCCCCACACACTGAAACCCCTTCCCCACACACTTAAACCCATCCCCACATACTGAAACCCCTTCCCCACCCTCTGAAACCTCTTCCCCATACACTGAAACCACTTCCCCACACACTGAAACCCCATCCCCACACACTGAAACCGCTTCCCCACACACTGAAACCTCTTCCCCACACACAGAAACCTCTTCGCCACACACTGAAACCTCTTCCCCACACACTTTAGCCTCTTCCCCACACACTGAAACCTCTTCCCCACACACTGAAACCCCTTCCCCACCCACTGAAACCTCTTCCACACACACTGAAACCTCTTCGCCACACACTGAAACCTCTTCCCCACACAATTTAACCTCTTCCCCACCCACTGAAACCACTTCCCCACACACTGAATCCCCTTCACCACACACTGAAACCTCTTCCCCACACACTGAAACCAATTCCCCACACACTGAAACCACTTCCCCACACAATGAAACCCCTTCCCCACCCACTGAAACCTCTTCCCCAACAACTGAAACCTCTTCCCCACGCACTGAAAGCCCTTCCCCACACACTTAAACCCATCCCCACAGACTGAAACCCCTTCCCTACACTCTGAAACCTCTTCCCCACACACTGAAACCACTTCCCCACACACTGAAACCACTTCCCCAAACACTGAAACCTCTTCCCCACTCACGGAAAACTCTTCCCCACACACTGAAACCTCTTCCCCGCACACTGAAACCTCCTCCCCACACACTGAATCCCCTTCATCACACACTGAAACCCCTTCCCCACACACTGAAACCTCATCCCCACACACTGAAACACCTTCCCCACACACTGAAACCCCTTCCCCAAACACTGAAACCCATCACCACACAGTGAAACCTCTTCCCCACACACGGAAACCGCTTCCCCACACACTGAAACCTCTTCCCCACACACTGAAACCCCTTCCCCACACACTGAAACCTCGTCGCCACACACTGAAACCTCTTCCCCACACACTTTAACCTCTTCCCCACACACTGAAACCTCTTCCCCACACACTGAAACCTCTTCCCCACCCACTGAAACCTCTTCCACACACACTGAAACCTCTTCGCCACACACTGAAACCTCTTCCCCACACACATTAACCTCTTCCCCACAGACTGAATCCCCTTCACCACACACTGAAACCTCTTCCCCACACACTGAAACCACTTCACCACACACTGAAACCTCTTCCCCACACACTGAAACCTCTTCCCCACACACTGAAACCACTTCCCCACACACTGAAACCACTTCCCCACACAATGAAACCCCTTCCCCACCCACTGAAACCTCTTCCCCACACACTGAAACCTCTTCCCCACACACTGAAAGCCCTTCCCCACACACTTAAACCCATCCCCACAGACTGAAACCCCTTCCCTACACTCTGAAACCTCTTCCCCACACACTGAAACCAGTTCCCGACACACTGAAACCACTTCCCCAAACACTGAAACCTCTTCCCCACTCACGGAAAACTCTTCCCCACACACTGAAACCTCTTCCCCGCACACTGAAACCTCCTCCCCACACACTGAATCCCCTTCATCACACACTGAAACCCCTTCCCCACACACTGAAACCTCATCCCCACACACTGAAACAACTTACCCACAGACTGAATCCCCTTCCCCACACTCTGAAACCTCTTCCCCACGCACTGAAACCTCTTCCCCACACACTGAATCCCCTTCCCCACACACTGTAACCCATCCCCACACACTGAAACCCCTTCCCCACACACTGAACCCCATCCCCACACACTGAAACCCTTCCCCACGCACTGAAACCTCTTCCCAGAAACTGGAACCTCTTCGCCACAGACTGAAACCCTTCCCCACAGACTGAAACGTCTTCCCCACACACTGATACCTCTTCCACACACACTGAAACCTCTTCGCCACACACTGAAACCTCTTCCCCACACACTTTAACCTCTTCCCCACACACTGAAACCTCTTCCCCACACACTGAATCCCCTTCAGCACACACTGAAAACCCATCCCCACACACTGAAACCACTTCCCCATACACTGAAACCTCTTCCCCACACACTGAAACCCCTTCCCCACCCACTGAAACCTCTTCCCCACACACTGAAACCTCTTCCCCACACACTGAAACCCCTTCCCCACACACTTAAACCCATCCCCACACACTGAAACCCCTTCCCCACAATCTGAAACCTCTTCCCCATACACTGAAACCACTTCCCCACACACTGAAACCCCATCCCCACACACTGAAACCGCTTCCCCACACACTGAAACCTCTTCCCCACACATTGAAACCTCTTCGCCACACACTGAAACCTCTTCCCCACACAATTTTACCTCTTCCCCACACACTGAAACCTCTTCCCCACACACTGAAACCCCTTCCCCACCCACTGAAACCTCTTCCACACACACTGAAACCTCTTCGCCACACACTGAAACCTCTTCCCCACACACTTTAACCTTTTCCCCACCCACTGAAACCACTTCCCCACACACTGAATCCCCTTCACCACCCACTGAAACCTCTTCCCCACACACTGAAACCACTTCACCACACACTGAAACCTCTCCCCCACACACTGAAACCTCTTCCCCACACACTGAAACCACTTCCCCACACACTGAAACCACTTCCCCACACAATGAAACCCCTTCCCCACCCACTGAAACCTCTTCCCCACACACTGAAACCTCTTCCTCACACACTGAAAGCCCTTCCCCACACACTTAAACCCATCCCCACAGACTGAAACCCCTTCCCTACACTCTGAAACCTCTTCCCCACACACTGAAACCACTTCCCCACACACTGAAACCACTTCCCCAAACACTGAAACCTCTTCCCCACTCACGGAAAACTCATCCCCACACACTGAAACCTCTTCCCCGCACACTGAAACCTCCTCCCCACACACTGAATCCCCTTCATCACACACTGAAACCCCTTCCCCACACACTGAAACCTCATCCCCACACACTGAAACACCTTCCCCACACACTGAAACCCCTTCCTCAAACACTGAAACCCATCACCACACAGTGAAACCTCTTCCCCACACACTGAAACCGCTTCCCCACACACTGAAACCTCTTCCCCACACACTGAAACCCCTTCCCCACACACTGAAACCTCGTCGCCACAAACTGAAACCTCTTCCCCACACACTTTAACCTCTTCCCCACACACTGAAACCTCTTCCCCACACACTGAAAACCCTTCCCCACCCACTGAAACCTCTTCCACACACACTGAAACCTCTTCGCCACACACTGAAACCTCTTCCCCACACACATTAACCTCTTCCCCACACACTGAATCCCCTTCACCACACACTGAAACCTCTTCCCCACACACTGAAACCACTTCACCACACACTGAAACCTCTTCCCCACACACTGAAACCTCTTCCCCACACACTGAAACCACTTCCCCACACACTGAAACCACTTCCCCACACAATGAAACCCCTTCCCCACCCACTGAAACCTCTTCCCCACACACTGAAACCTCTTCCCCACACACTGAAAGCCCTTCCCCACACACTTAAACCCATCCCCACAGACTGAAACCCCTTCCCTACACTCTGAAACCTCTTCCCCACACACTGAAACCATTTCCCCACACACTGAAACCACTTCCCCAAACACTGAAACCTCTTCCCCACACACGGAAAACTCTTCCCCACACACTGAAACCTCTTCCCCGCACACTGAAACCTCCACCCCACACACTGAATCCCCATCATCACAATCTGAAACCCCTTCCCCACACACTGAAACCTCATCCCCACACACTGAAACAACTTCCCCACAGACTGAATCCCCTTCCCCACACTCTGAAACCTCTTCCCCACGCACTGAAACCTCTTCCCCACACACTGAAACCCCTTCCCCACACACTGTAACCCATCCCCACACACTGAAACCCCTTCCCCACACACTGAACCCCATCCCCACACACTGAAACCCTTCCCCACGCACTGAAACCTCTTCCCAGAAACTGGAACCTCTTCGCCACAGACTGAAACCCTTCCCCAAACACTGAAACCTCTTCCCCACACACTGATACCTCTTCCACACACACTGAAACCTCTTCGCCACACACTGAAACCTCTTCCCCACACACTTTAACCTCTTCCCCACACACTGAAACCTCTTCCCCACACACTGAATCCCCTTCAGCACACACTGAAAACCCATCCCCACACACTGAAACCACATCCCCACAGACTGAAACCACTTCCCCACACACTGAAACCACTTCCCCACACACTGAAACCCCTTCCCCACCCACAGAAACCTCTTCCCCACACACTGAAACCTCTTCCCCACACACTGAAACCGCTTCCCAACACACACCTAAACCCATCCCCACAGACTGAAACCCCTTCCCCACACTCTGAAACCTCTTCCCCACAAACTGAAACCACTTCCCCACACACTGAAACCACTTCCCCACACACTGAAGCCCCTTCCCCACAGACTGAAACCTCTTCCCCACACACTGAAACCTCTTCCCCACACACTGAAACCCCTTCCCCACCCACTGAAACCCATCCACACACACTGAAACCTCTTCCCCACACACTGAAACCCCTTCCCCACCCACTGAAACCCATCCACACACACTGAAACCTCTTCCCCACACACTGAAACGCCTTCCCCACACACTTAAACCCATCCCCACGCACTGAAACACTTCCCAACACACTGAATCCTCATCCCCACTCACTGAAACCCCTTCCACACACACTGAAAGCCCTTCCCCACACACTTAAACCCAACCCCACAGACTGAAACCCCTTCCCCACACTCTGAAACCTCTTGCCCACACACTGAAACCACTTCCCCACACACTGAAACCACTTCCCCAAACACTGAAACCTCTTCCCCACACACGGAAAACTCTTCCCCACACACTGAAACCTTTTCCCCGCACACTGAAACCTCCTCCCCATACACTGAATCCCCTTCATCACACACTGAAACCCCTTCCCCACACACTGAAACCTCATCCCCACACACTGCAACAACTTCCCCACAGACTGAATCCCCTTCCCCACACTCTGAAACCTCTTCCCACGCAATGAAACCTCTTCCCCACACACTGAATCCCCTTCCCCACACTGTGTAACCCATCCCCACACACTGAAACCCCTTCCCCACACACTGAACCCCATCCCCACATACTGAAACCCTTCCCCACGCACTGTAACCCATCCCCACACACTGAAACCCCTTCCCCACACACTGAACCCCATCCCCACATACTGAAACCCTTCCCCACGCACTGAAACCTCTTCCCAGAAACTGGAACCTCTTCGCTACAGACTGAAACCCTTCCCCACACACTGAAACCTCTTCCCCAGACACTGATACCTCTTCCACATACACTGAAACCTCTTCGCCACACACTGAAACCTCTTCCCCACACACGTTAACCTCTTCCCCACACACTGAAACCTCTTCCCCACACACTGAATCCCCTTCAGCACACACTGAAAACCCTTCCCCACACTCTGAAACCTCTTCCCCACACACTGAAACCACTTCCACACACACTGAAACCTCTTCCCCACACACTGAAACCCCTTCCCCGCACACTGAAACCTCTTCCCCACACACTGAAGCCTCTTCCCCACACACTGAAACCACTTCTCCACTGACTGAAACACCTTCCCCTTACACTGAAACCCCTTCCCCACACACTGAAACCCATCCCCACACACTGAAATCTCTTCCCCACAAACTGAAACCCCTTCCCCACACTCTGAAACCTCTTCCCCACACACTGAAGCCTCTTCCCCACACACTGAAACCACTTCACCACAGACTGAAACCCCTTCCCCACACACTGAAACCCCTTCCCCACACACTGTGACCTCTCCAACACACACTGACACCTCTTCCCCACACACTGAAACACCTTCCCCACACACTGAAACCCCTTCCCCAAACACTGAAACCCATCACCACACAGTGAAACCTCTTCCCCACACACTGAAACCGCTTCCCCACACACTGAAACCTCTTCCCCACACACTGAAACCCCTTCCCCACACTCTGAAACCTCTTCGCCACACACTGAAACCTCTTCCCCACGCACTTTAACCTCTTCCCCACACACTGAAACCTCTTCCCCACACACTTTAACCTCTTCCCCACCCACTGAAACCACTTCCCCACACACTGAATCCCCTTCACCACACACTGAAACCTCTTTCCCACACACTGAAACCATTTCACCACACACTGAAACCTCTTCCCCACACACTGAAACCTCTTCCCCACACACTGAAACCACTTCCCCTCACACTGAAACCACTTCCCCACACAATGAAACCCCTTCCCCACCCACTGAAACCTCTTCCCCACACACTGAAACCTCTTCCCCACACACTGAAAGCCCTTCCCCACACACTTAAACCCATCCCCACAGACTGAAACCCCTTCCCTACACTCTGAAACCTCTTCCCCACACACTGAAACTATTTCCCCACACACTGAAACCACTTCCCCAAACACTGAAACCTCTTCCCCACTCACGGAAAACTCTTCCCCACACACTGAAACCTCTTCCCCGCACACTGAAACCTCCTCCCCACACACTGAATCCCCTTCATCACACACTGAAACCCCTTCCCCACACACTGCAACCTCATCCCCACACACTGAAACAACTTCCCCACAGACTGAATCCCCTTTCCCACACTCTGAAACCTCTTCCCCACGCACTGAAACCTCTTCCCCACACACTGAATCCCCTTCCCCACACACTGTAACCCATCCCCACACACTGAAACCACTTCCACACACACTGAAACCTCTTCCCCACACACTGAAACCCCTTCACCGCACACTGAAACCTCTTCCCCACACACTGAAGCCTCTTCCCCACACACTGAAACCACTTCTCCACAGACTGAAACACCTTCCCCTTACACTGAAACCCCTTCCCCACACACTGAAACCCATTCCCACACACTGAAATCTCTTCTCCACACACAGAAACCTCTTCCCCACTAACTGAAACCCCTTCCCCACACTCTGAAACCTCTTCCCCACACACTGAAGCCTCTTCCCCACACACTGAAACCACTTCACCACAGACTGAAACCCCTTCCCCACACACTGAAACCCCTTCCCCACACACTGTGACCTCTCCAACACACACTGACACCTCTTCCCCACACACTGAAACACCTTCCCCACACACTGAAACCCCTTCCCCAAACACTGAAACCCATCACCACACAGTGAAACCTCTTCCCCACACACTGAAACCGCTTCCCCACACACTGAAACCTCTTCCCCACACACTGAAACCCCTTCCCCACACACTGAAACCTCTTCGCCACACACTGAAACCTCTTCCCCACACACTTTAACCTCTTCCCCACACACTGAAACCTCTTCCCCACACACTTTAACCTCTTCCCCACCCACTGAAACCACTTCCCCACACACTGAATCCCCTTCACCACACACTGAAACCTCTTTCCCACACACTGAAACCATTTCACCACACACTGAAACCTCTTCCCCACACACTGAAACCTCTTCCCCACACACTGAAACCACTTCCCCTCACACTGAAACCACTTCCCCACACAATGAAACCCCTTCCCCACCCACTGAAACCTCTTCCCCACACACTGAAACCTCTTCCCCACACACTGAAAGCCCTTCCCCACACACTTAAACCCATCCCCACAGACTGAAACCCCTTCCCTACACTCTGAAACCTCTTCCCCACACACTGAAACTATTTCCCCACACACTGAAACCACTTCCCCAAACACTGAAACCTCTTCCCCACTCACGGAAAACTCTTCCCCACACACTGAAACCTCTTCCCCGCACACTGAAACCTCCTCCCCACACACTGAATCCCCTTCATCACACACTGAAACCCCTTCCCCACACACTGCAACCTCATCCTCACACACTGAAACAACTTCCCCACAGACTGAATCCCCTTCCCCACACTCTGAAACCTCTTCCCCACGCACTGAAACCTCTTCCCCACACACTGAATCCCCTTCCCCACACACTGTAACCCATCCCCACATACTGAAACCCCTTCCCCACACACTGAACGCCATCCCCACACACTGAAACCCTTCCCCACGCACTGAAACCTCTTCCCAGAAACTGGAACCTCTTCACCACAGACTGAAACCCTTCCCCAAACTCTGAAACCTCTTCCCCACACACTGATACCTCTTCCACACACACTGAAACCTCTTCGCCACACACTGAAACCTCTTCCCCACACACTTTAACCTCTTCCCCACACACTGAAACCTCTTCCCCACACACTGAATCCCCTTCAGCACACGCTGAAAACCCATCCCCACACACTGAAACCACTTCCCCACAGACTGAAACCCCTTCCCCACACTCTGAAACCACTTCCCCACACACTGAAACCACTTCCCCACACACTGAAACCCCTTCCCCACCCACTGAAACCTCTTCCCCACACACTGAAACCTCTTGCCCACACACTGAAACCCCTTCCCCACACACTTAAACCCATCCCCACACACTGAAACCCCTTCCCCACACTCTGAAACCTCTTCCCCATACACTGAAAACACTTCCCCACACACTGAAACCACTTCCCCACACACTGAAACCCCTGCCCCACTGACTGAAACCTCTTCCCCACACACTGAAACCTCTTCCCCACACACTGAAACCCCTTCCCCACCCACTGAAACCCATCCACACACACTGAAACCTCTTCCACACACACTGAAAGGCCTTCCCCACACACTTAAACCCATCCCCACGCACTGAAACACTTCCCAACACACTGAATCCTCATCCCCACTCACTGAAACCCCTTCCACACACACTGAAAGCCCTTCCCCACACACTTAAACACATCCGCACAGACTGAAACCCCTTCCCCACACTCTGAAACCTCTTCCCCACACACTGAAACTACTTCCCCACACACTGAAACCACTTCCCCAAACACTGAAACCTCTTCCCCACACACGGAAAACACTTCCCCACACACTGAAACCTCTTCCCCGCACACTGAAACCTCCTCCCCACACACTGAATCCCCTTCATCACACACTGAAACCCCTTCCCCACTCACTGAAACCTCATCCCCACACACTGAAACAACTTCCCCACAGACTGAATCCCCTTCCCCACACTCTGAAACCTCTTCCCCACGCACTGAAACCTCTTCCCCACACACTGAATCCCCTTCCCCACACACTGTAACCCATCCCCACACACGGAAACCCCTTCCCCACACACTGAACCCCATCCCCACACACTGAAACCGCTTCCCCACACACTGAAACCTCTTCCCCACACACTGAAACCCCTTCCCCACACACTGAAACCTCTTCGCCACACACTGAAACCTCTTCCCCACACACTTTAACCTCTTCCCCACACACTGAAACCTCTTCCCCACACACTGAAACCCCTTCCCCACCCACTGAAACCTCTTCCACACACACTGAAACCTCTTCGCCACACACTGAAACCTCTTCCCCACACACTTTAACCTCTTCCCCACCCACTGAAACCACTTCCCCACACACTGAATCCCCTTCACCACACACTGAAACCTCTTCCCCACACACTGAAACCGCTTCACCACACACTGAAACCTCTTCCCCACACACTGAAACCTCTTCCCCACACACTGAAACCACTTCCCCACACACAGAAACCACTTGCCCACACAATGAAACTCCTTCCCCACCCACAGAAACCTCTTCCCGACACACTGAAACCTCTTCCCCACACACTGAAAGCCCTTCCCCACACACTTAAACCCATCCCCACAGACTGAAACCCCTTCCCTAGACTCTGAAACCTCTTCCCCACACACTGAAACCACTTCCCCACACACTGAAACCACTTCCCCAAACACTGAAACATCTTCCCCACTCACGGAAAACTCTTCCCCACACACTGAAACCTCTTCCCCGCACACTGAAACCCCCTCCCCACACACTGAATCCCCTTCATCACACACTGATACCCCTTCCCCACACACTAAAACCTCATCCCCACACACTGAAACAACTTCCCCTCAGACTGAATCCCCTTCCCCACACTCTGAAACCTCTTCCCCACGCACTGAAACCTCTTCCCCACACACTGAATCCCCTTCCCCACACACTGTAACCCATCCCCACACACTGAAACCCCTTCCGCACACACTGAACCCCATCCCCATACACTGAAACCCTTCCCCACGCACTGAAACCTCTTCCCAGAAACTGGAACCTCTTCGCCACAGACTGAAACCCTTCCCCACACACTGAAACCTCTTCCCCACACACTGATACCTCTTCCACACACACTGAAACCTCTTCGCCACACACTGAAACCTCTTCCCCACACACTTTAACCTCTTCCCCACACACTGAAACCCCATCAGCACACACTGAAAACCCCTCCCCACACACTGAAACCACTTCCCCACACACTGAAACCACTTCCCCACACACTGAAACCCCTTCCCCACCCACTGAAACATCTTCCCCACACAATGAAACCTCTTCCCCACACACTGAAACCCCTTCCTCACACACTTAAAACCATCCCCACACACTGAAACCCCTTCCCCACACTCTGAAACCTCTTCCCCATACACTGAAACCACTTCCCCACACACTGAAACCCCATCCCCACACACTGAAACCGCTTCCCCACACACTGAAACTTCTTCCCCACACACTGAAACCCCTTCCCCACACACTGAAACCTCTTCGCCACACACTGAAACCTCTTCCCCGCACACTTTAACCACTTCCCCACACACTGAAACCTCTTCCCCACACACTGAAACCCCTTCCCCACCCACTGAAACCTCTTCCACACACACTGAAACCTCTTCGCCACACACTGAAACCTCTTCCCCACACACTTTAACCTCTTCCCCACCCACTGAAACCACTTCCCCACACACTGAATCCCCTTCACCACACACTGAAACCTCTTCCCCACACACTGGAACCACTTCACCACACACTGAAACCTCTTCCCCACACACTGAAACCTCTTCCCCACACACTGAAACCACCTCCCCACACAGTGAAACCACTTCCCCACACAATGAAACCCCTTCCCCACCCACTGAAACCTCTTCCCCACACACTGAAACCTCTTCCCCACACACTGAAAGCCCTTCCCCACACACTTAAACCCATCCCGACAGACTGAAACCCCTTCCCTACACTCTGAAACCTCTTCCCCACACACTGAAACCACATCCGCACACACTGAAACCACCTCCCCAAACACTGAAACCTCTTCCCCACTCACGGAAAACTCTTCCCCACACACTGAAACCTCTTCCCCGCGCACTGAAACCTCCTCCCCACACACTGAATCCCCTTCATCACACACTGAAACCCCTTCCCCACACACTGAAACCTCATCCCCACACACTGAAACAACTTCCCCACAGACTGAATCCCCTTCCCCACACTCTGAAACCTCTTCCCCACGCACTGAAACATCTTCCCCACACACTGAATCCCCTTCCCCACACACTGTAACCCATCCCCACACACTGAAACCCCTTCCCCACACACTGAACCCCATCCCCACACACTGAAACCCTTCCCCACGCACAGAAACCTCTTCCCAGAAACTGGAACCTCTTCGCCACAGACTGAAACCCTTCCCCACACACTGAAACCTCTTCCCCACACACTGAAACCTCTTCCCCACACACTGAATCCCCTTCAGCACACACTGAAAACCCATCCCCACACACTGAAACCACTTCCCCACAGACTGAAACCCCTTCGCCACACTCTGAAACCACTTCCCCACACACTGAAACCACTTCCCCACACACTGAAACCCCTTCCCCACCCACTGAAACCTCTTCCCCACACACTGAAACCTCTTCCCCACACACTGAAACCCCTTCCCCACACACTTAAACCAATCCCCACACACTGAAACCCCTTCCCCACACTCTGAAACCTCTTCCCCATACACTGAAACCACTTCCCCACACACTGAAACCACTTCCCCACACACTGAAACCCCTGCCCCACTGACTGAAACCTCTTCCCAACACACTGAAACCTCTTCCCCACACACTGAAACCCCTTCCCCACCCACTGAAACCCATCCACACACACTGAAACCTCTTCCCCACACACTGAAAGGCCTTCCCCACACACTTAAACCCATCCCCACGCACTGAAACACTTCCCAACACACTGAATCCTCATCCCCACACACTTAAACCCATCCCCACACACTGACACCCCTTCCCCACACTCTGAAACCTCTTCCCCATACACTGAAACCACTTCCCCACACACTGAAACCACTTCCCCACACACTGAAACCACTGCCCCACAGACTGAAACCTCTTCCCCACACACTGAAACCTCTTCCCCACACACTGAAACCCCTTCCCCACCCACTGAAACCCATCCACACACACTGAAACCCCTTCCCCACACTCTGAAACCTCTTCCCCATACACTGAAACCACTTCCCCACACAATGAAACCACTTCCCCACACACTGAAACCCCTGCCCCACAGACTGAAACCTCTTCCCCACACACTGAAACCTCTTCCCCACACACTGAAACCCCTTCCCCACCCACTGAAACCCATCCACACACACTGAAACCTCTTCCCCACACACTGAAAGGCCTTCCCCACACACTTAAACCCATCCCCACGCACTGAAACACTTCCCAACACACTGAATCCTCATCCCCACACACTTAAACCCATCCCCACACACTGACACCCCTTCCCCACACTCTGAAACCTCTTCCCCATACACTGAAACCACTTCCCCACACACTGAAACCACTTCCCCACACACTGAAACCCCTGCCCCAGAGACTGAAACCTCTTCCCCACACACTGAAACCTCTTCCCCACACACTGAAACCCCTTCCCCACCCACTGAAACCCATCCACACTCACTGAAACCCCTTCCCCACACTCTGAAACCTCTTCCCCATACACTGAAACCACTTCCCCACACACTGAAACCACTTCCCCACACACTGAAACCCCTGCCCCACAAACTGAAACCTCTTCCCCACACACTGAAACCTCTTCCCCACACACTGAAACCCCTTCCCCACCCACTGAAACCCATCCACACACACTGAAACCTCTTCCCCACACACTGAAAGGCCTTCCCCACACACTTAAACACATCCCCACGCACTGAAACACTTCCCAACACACTGAATCCTCATCCCCACTCACTGAAACCCCTTCCACACACACTGAAAGCCCTTCCCCACACACTGAAACCCATCCCCACAGACTGAAACCGCTTCCCCACACTCTGAAACCTCTTCCCCACACACTGAAACCACTTCCCCACACACTGAAACCACTTCCCCAAACACTGAAACCTCTTCCCCACACACGGAAAACTCTTCCCCACACACTGAAACCTCTTCCCCGCACACTGAAACCTCCTCCCCACACACTGAATCCCCTTCATCACACACTGAAACCCCTTCCCCACACACTGAAACCTCATCCCCACACACTGAAACAACTTCCCCACAGACTGAATCCCCTTTCCCGCACTCTGAAACCTCTTCCCCACGCACTGAAACCTCTTCCCAACACACTGAATCCCCTTCCCCACACACTGTAACCCATCCCCACACACGGAAACCCCTTCCCCACACACTGAACCCCATCCCCACACACTGAAACCCTTCCCAACGCACTGAAACCTCTTCCCAGAAACTGGAACCTCTTCGCCACAGACTGAAACCCTTCCCCACACACTGAAACCTCTTCCCCACACACTGATACCTCTTCCACACACACTGAAACCTCTTTGCCACACACTGAAACCTCTTCCCCACACACTTTAACCTCTTCCCCACACACTGAAACCTCTTCCCCACACACTGAATTCCCTTCAGCACACACTGAAAACCCTTCCCCACACACTGAAACCACTTCCCCACAGACTGAAACCCCTTCCCCACACTCTGAATCCTCTTCCCCACACACTGAAACCACTTCCCCACACACTGAAACCACGTCCCCACACACTGAAACCCCTTCCCCACCCACTGAAACCTCTTCCCCACACACTGAAACCTCTTCCCCACACACTGAAACCCCTTCCCCACAAACTTAAACCCATCCCCACAGACTGAAACCAGTTCCCCACACACTGAAACCACTTCCCCAAACACTGAAACCACTTCGCCACACACTGAAACCCCTTCCCCACAGACTGAAACCTCTTCCCCACACACTGAAACCTCTTCCCCACACACTGAAACCCCTTCCCCACCCACTGAAACCCATCCACACACACTGAAACCTCTTCCCCACACACTGAAACCCCTTCCCCACACACTTAAACCCATCCCCACGCACTGAAACACTTCCCAACACACTGAATCCTCATCACCACTCACTGAAACCCCTTCCCTACACACTGAAACCCCTTCCCCACACACTGAAACCCATTCCCACCCCCTGAAACACCTTCCCCACACACTAAAACCCATCCCCGCACACTGAAACACTTTCCCACACACTGAAAAGTCTTCCCCACATATTGAAACCTCTTCGCCACAGACTGAAATCCTTCCCCACACACTGAAACCTCTTCCTCACACACTGAAACCGCTTCCCCACGCACTGAAACCTCTTCCACACACACTGAAACCACTTCCCCACACACTTAAACCCATCCCCACACACTGAAACCCTTCCCCACACACTGAAACCTCATCCACACACACTGAAACCGCTTTCCTACACACTGAAACCCCTACCCCGCACACTTAAACCCATCCACACAAACTGAAACAATTCCCCACACACATAAACCTCTTCCCCACACACTGAAACCTCTTGGCCACAGACTGAAATCCTTCCCCACACACTGATACCTCTTCCACACACACTGCAATCTCTTCCCCAAACACTGAAACCTCGTCCCCACACACTGAAACCTCTTCCCCACACACTGAAACCCCTTCCCCGCACACTGAAACCTCTTCCCCACACACTGAAGCCTCTTCCCCACACACTGAAACCCCTTCCCCACACACTGAAACCCAACCCCACACACTGAAACCTCTTCCCCACACACAGAAACCTCTTCCCCACAAACTGAAACCCCTTCCCCACACTCTGAAACCTCTTCCCATACACTGAAGCCTCTTCCCCACACACTGAAACCACGTCTCCACAGACTGAAACCCCTTCCCCACACACTGAAACCCCTTCCGCACACACTGATACCTCAACCCCACACACTGAAACCCCTACCCGACACGGTGTGACCTCTCCAACACACACTGAAACCTCTTCCCCACACACTGAAACACCTTCCCCACACACTGAAATCCCTTCCCCAAACACGGAAACCCATCACCACACACTGAAACCTCTTCCCCAAACACTGAAACCCCTTCCCCACACACTTAAACCCATCCCCACACACTGAAACACTTCCCCACACACTGAATCATCATCCCCACACACTGAAACCCCTTCCCAACACACTGAAACCCCTTCCCCACACACTGAAACCCATCTCCACACACTGAAAAACCTTCCCCACACACTGCAACCCATCCTCACAAACTGAAACACTTCCCCACACACGGAAACCTCTTCCCCACACACTGAAACCTCTTCGGCACAGACTGAAATCCTTCCCCACACACTGAAACCTCTTCCTCACACACTGAAACCGCTTCCCCACGCACTGAAACCTCTTCCACACACACTCAAACCTCTTCCTCAAACACTGAAACCCATCCACACACACTGAAACATCTTCCCCACACACTGAAACCCCTTCCCCACTCACTTAAACCCATCCCCACACATCGAAACCCTTCCCCAGACACTGAAACATCATCCCCACACAATGAAACCTCTTCAACACACACTGAAACCCATTCCCCACACACTTAAACCCGTCCCCACACACTGAAACCCTTCCCCACACACTGAAACCTCATCCCCAAACACTGAAACCGCTTCCCTGCACACTGAAACCCCTTCCCAACACACTGAAACCCATCCCCACACACTGAAACCTCTTCCCCACACACTTAAACCCATCCCCACACACTGAAACCCTTCCCCACACACTGAAACCTCATCCACACACACTGAAACCGCTTCCCTACACACTGAAACCCCTACCCCGCACACTTAAACCCATCCCCACAAACTGAAACAATTCCCCACACACAGAAACCTCTTCCCCACACACTGAAACCTCTTGGCCACAGACTGAAATCCTTCCCCACACACTGATACCTCTTCCACACACACTGCAACCTCTTCCCCAAACACTGAAACCTCGTCCCCACACACTGAAACCTCTTCCCCACACACTGAAACCTCTTCCCCACACACTGAAGCCTCTTCCCCACACACTGAAACCCCTTCCCCACACACTGAAACCCAACCCCACACACTGAAACCTCTTCCCCACACACAGAAACCTCTTCCCCACAAACTGAAACCCCTTCCCCACACTCTGAAACCTCTTCCCACAGACTGAAGCCTCTTCCCCCATACTGAAACCACGTCTCCACAGACTGAAACCCCTTCCCCACACACTGAAACCCCTTCCCCACACACTGATACCTCAACCCCACACACTGAAACCCCTACCCGACACACTGTGACCTCTCCAACACACACTGAAACCTCTTCCCCACACACTGAAACACCTTCCCCACACATTGATATCCCTTCCCCAAACACGGAAACCCATCACCACACACTGAAACCTCTTCCCCAAACACTGAAACCCCTTCCCCACACACTTAAACCCATCCCCACACACTGAAACACTTCCCCACACACTGAATCATCATCCCCACACACTGAAACCCCTTCCCTACACACTGAAACCCCTTCCCCACACACTGAAACCCATCCCCACACACTGAAAAACCTTCCCCACACACTGAAACCCATCCTCACAAACTGAAACACTTCCCCACACACTGAAACCTCTTCCCCACACACTGAAACCTCTTCGGCACAGACTGAAATCCTTCCCCACACACTGAAACCTCTTCCTCACACACTGAAACCGCTTCCCCACGCACTGAAACCTCTTCCACACACACTGAAACCTCTTCCTCAAACACTGAAACCCATCCACACACACTGAAACATCTTCCCCACACACTGAAACCCCTTCCCCACACACTTAAACCCATCCCCACACACCGAAACCCTTCCCCAGACACTGAAACATCATCCCCACACACTGAAACCTCTTCAACACAAACTGAAACCTCTTCCCCACACACTTAAACCCGTCCCCACACACTGAAACCCTTCCCCACACACTGAAACCTCATCCCCACACACTGAAACCGCTTCCCTGCACACTGAAACCCCTTCCCAACACACTGAAACCCATCCCCACACACTGAAACCCCTTCCCCACACACTGAAACATCTTGGCCACAGACTGAAATCCTTCCCCACACACTGATACCTCTTCCACACACACTGCAACCTCTTCCCCAAAAACTGAAACCTCGTCCCCACACACTGAAACCTCTTCCCCACACACTGAAACCCCTTCCCCGCACACTGAAACCTCTTCCCCACACACTGAAGCCTCTTCCCCACACACTGAAACCCCTTCCCCACACACTGAAACCCAACCCCACACACTGAAACCTCTTCCCCACACACAGAAACCTCTTCCCCACTAACTGAAACCCCTTCCCCACACTCTGAAACCTCTTCCCACACACTGAAGCCTCTTCCCCACACACTGAAACCACATCTCCACAGACTGAAACCCCTTCCCCACACACTGAAACCCCTTCCCCACACACTGATGCCTCAACCCCACACACTGAAACCCCTACCCGACACACTGTGACCTCTCCAACACACACTGAAACCTCTTCCCCACACACTGAAACACCTTCCCCACACACTGAAATCCCTTCCCCAAACACGGAAACCCATCACCACACACTGAAACCTCTTCCCCAAACACTGAAACCCCTTCCCCACACACTTAAACCCATCCCCACACACTGAAACACTTCCCCACACACTGAATCATCATCCCCACACACTGAAACCCCTTCCCTACACACTGAAACCCCTTCCCCACACACTGAAACCCATCCCCACACACTGAAAAACCTTCCCCACACACTGAAACCCATCCTCACAAACTGAAACACTTCCCCACACACTGAAACCTCTTCCCCACACACTGAAACATCTTCGGCACAGACTGAAATCCTTCCCCACACACTGAAACCTCTTCCTCACACACTGAAACCGCTTCCCCACGCACTGAAACCTCTTCCACACACACTGAAACCTCTTCCTCAAACACTGAAACCCATCCACACACACTGAAACATCTTCCCCACACACTGAAACCCCTTCCCCACACACTTAAACCCATCCCCACACACCGAAACCCTTCCCCAGACACTGAAACATCATCCCCACACACTGAAACCTCTTCAACACAAACTGAAACCCATTCCCCACACACTTAAACCCGTCCCCACACACTGAAACCCTTCCCCACACACTGAAATCTCATCCCCACACACAGAAACCTCTTCCCCACTAACTGAAACCCCTTCCCCACTCTCTGAAACCTCTTCCCACACACTGAAGCCTCTTCCCCACACACTGAAACCACATCTCCACAGACTGAAACCCCTTCCCCACACACTGAAACCCCTTCCCCACACACTGATGCCTCAACCCCACACACTGAAACCCCTACCCGACACACTGTGACCTCTCCAACACACACTGAAACCTCTTCCCCACACACTGAAACACCTTCCCCACACACTGAAATCCCTTCCCCAAACACGGAAACCCATCACCACACACTGAAACCTCTTCCCCAAACACTGAAACCCCTTCCCCACACACTTAAACCCATCCCCACACACTGAAACACTTCCCCACACACTGAATCATCATCCCCACACACTGAAACCCCTTCCCTACACACTGAAACCCCTTCCCCACACACTGAAACCCATCCCCACACACTGAAAAACCTTCCCCACACACTGAAACCCATCCTCACAAACTGAAACACTTCCCCACACACTGAAACCTCTTCCCCACACACTGAAACATCTTCGGCACAGACTGAAATCCTTCCCCACACACTGAAACCTCTTCCTCACACACTGAAACCGCTTCCCCACGCACTGAAACCTCTTCCACACACACTGAAACCTCTTCCTCAAACACTGAAACCCATCCACACACACTGAAACATCTTCCCCACACACTGAAACCCCTTCCCCACACACTTAAACCCATCCCCACACACCGAAACCCTTCCCCAGACACTGAAACATCATCCCCACACACTGAAACCTCTTCAACACAAACTGAAACCCATTCCCCACACACTTAAACCCGTCCCCACACACTGAAACCCTTCCCCACACACTGAAATCTCATCCCCACACACTGAAACCGCTTCCCTGCACACTTATACCCCTTCCCAACACACTGAAACCCATCCCCACACACTGAAACCCCTTCCCCACACACTGTGACCTCTCCAACACACACTGAAACCTCTTCCCCACACACTGAATCCCCTTCAGCACACACTGAAAACCCATCCCCACACACTGAAACCACTTCCCCACAGACTGAAACCCCTTCCCCACACTCTGAAACCACTTCCCCACACACTGAAACCACTTCCCCACACACAGAAACCCCTTCCCCACCAACTGAAACCTCTTCCCCACACACTGAAACCTCTTCCCCACACACTGAAACCCCTTCCCCACACACTTAAACCCATCCCCACACACTGAAACCCCTTCCCCACACTCTGAAACCTCTTCCCCATACACTGAAACCACTTGCCCACACACTGAAACCACTTCCCCACACACTGAAACCCCTGCCCCACAGACTGAAACCTCTTCCCCACACACTGAAACCTCTTCCCCACACACTGAAAGGCCTTCCCCACACACTTAAACCCATCCCCACGCACTGAAACACTTCCCAACACACTGAATCCTCATCCCAACTCACTGAAACCCCTTCCACACACACTTAAACCCATCCCCACAGACTGAAACCCCTTCCCCACACTCTGAAACCTCTTCCCCACACACTGAAACCACTTCCCCACACACTGAAACAACTTCCCCAAACACTGAAACCTCTTCCCCACACACGGAAAACTCTTCCCCACACACTGAAACCTCTTCCCCGCACACTGAAACCTCCTCCCCACACACTGAATCCCCTTCATCACACACTGAAACCCCTTCCCCACACACTGAAACCTCATCCCCACACACTGAAACAACTTCCCCACAGACTGAATCCCCTTCCCCACACTCTGAAACCTCTTCCCCACGCACTGAATCCTCTTCCCCACACACTGAATCCCCTTCCCCACACACTGCAACCCATCCCCACACACTGAAACCCCTTCCCCACACACTGAACCCCATCCCCACACACTGAAACCCTTCCCCACGCACTGAAACCTCTTCCCAGAAACTGGAACCTCTTCGCCACAGACTGAAACCCTTCCCCACACACTGAAACCTCTTCCCCACACACTGATACCTCTTCCACACACACTGAAACCTCTTCGCCACACACTGAAACCTCTTCCCCACACACTTTAACCTCTTCCCCACATACTGAAACCTCTTCCCCACACACTGAATCCCCTTCAGCACACACTGAAAACCCTTCCCCACACACTGAAACCACTTCCCCACAGACTGAAACCCCTTCCCCACACTCTGAAACCTCTTCCCCACACACTGAAACCACTTCCCCACACACTGAAACCACGTCCCCACACACTGAAACCCCTTCCCCACCCACTGAAACCTCTTCCCCACACACTGAAACCTCTTCCCCACACACTGAAACCCCTTCCCCACACACTTAAACCCATCCCCACAGACTGAAACCCCTTCCCCACACTCTGAAACCTCTTCCCCACACACTGAAACCACTTCCCCACACACTGAAACCACTTCCCCACACACTGAAACCCCTTCCCCACACACTGAAACCTCTTCCCCACACACTGAAACCTCTTCCCCACACACTGAAACCCCTTCCCCACCCACTGAAACCCATCCACACACACTGAAACCTCTTCCCCACACACTGAAACCCCTTCCCCACACACTTAAACCCATCCCCACGCACTGAAACACTTCCCAACACACTGAATCCTCATCACCACTCACTGAAACCCCTTCCCTACACACTTAAACCCCTTCCCCACACACTGAAACCCATTCCCACCCCCTGAAACACCTTCCCCAAACACTGAAACCCATCCCCGCACACTGAAACACTTCCCCACATACTGAAACCTCTTCGCCACAGACTGAAATCCTTCCCCACACACTGAAACCTCTTCCTCACACACTGATACCGCTTCCCCACGCACTGAAACCTCTTCCACACACACTGAAACCGCTTCCCCACACACTTAAACCCTTCCCCACAGACTGAAACCTCATCCACACACACTGAAACCGCTTCCCTACACACTGAAACCCCTACCCCGCACACTTAAACTCATCCCCTCAAACTGAAACAATTCCCCACACACAGAAACCTCTTCCCCACAAACTGAAACCTCTTGGCCACAGACTGAAATCCTTCCCCACACACTGATACCTCTTCCGGACACACTGAAACCGATTCCCCACTCACTGAAACCTCTTCCACACACACAGCAACCTCTTCCCCAAACACTGAAACCTCTTCCCCACACACTGAAACCTCTTCCCCACACACTGAAACCCATTCCCCGCACACTGAAAACTCTTCCCCACACACTGAAGCCTCTTACCCACACACTGAAACCCCTTCCCCACACACTGAAACCCAACCCCACACACTGAAACCTCTTCCCCAAACACAGAAACCTCTTCCCCACAAACTGAAACCCCTTCCCCACAATCTGAAACCTCTTCCCACACACTGAAGCCTCTTCCCCACACACTGAAACCACGTCTCCACAGACTGAAACCCCTTCCCCACACACTGAATCCCCTTCCCCACACACTGATACCTCATCCCCACACACTGAAACCCCTACCCGACACACTGTGACCTCTCCAACACACACTGAAACCTCTTCCCCACACACTGAAACACCTTCCCCACACACTGAAATCCCTTCCCCAAACACGGAAACCCATCACCACACACTGAAACCTCTTCCCCAAACACTGAAACCCCTTCCCCACACACTTAAACCCATCCCCACACACTGAAACACTTCCCCACACAATGAATCATCATCCCCACACACTGAAACCCCTTCCCTACACACTGAAACCCCTTCCCCACACACTGAAACCCATCCCCACACACTGAAAAACCTTCCCCACAGACTGAAACCCATCCTCACAAACTGAAACACTTCCCCACACACTGAAACCTCTTCCAAACACACTGAAACACTTCGGCACAGACTGAAATCCTTCCCCACACACTGAAACCTCTTCCTCACACACTGAAACCGCTTCCCCACGCACTGAAACCTCTTCCACACACACTGAAACCTCTTCCTCAAACATTGAAACCCATCCACACACACTGAAACATCTTCCCCACACACTGAAACCCCTTCCTCACACACTTAAACCCATCCCCACACACCGAAACCCTTCCCCAGACACTGAAACATCATCCCCACACACTGAAACCTCTTCAACACACACTGAAACCCATTCCCCACACACTTAAACCCGTCCCCACACACTGAAACCCTTCCCCACACACTGAATCCTCATCCCCACACACTGAAACCGCTTCCCTGCACACTGAAACCCCTTCCCAACACACTGAAACACATCCCCACACACTGAAACCCCTTCCCCACACACTGTGACCTCTCCAACACACACTGAAACCTCTTCCCCACACACTGAAACACCTTCCCCACACACTGAAACCCCTTCCCCAAACACTGAAACCCATCACCACACAGTGAAACCTCTTCCCCACACACTTTAAACTCTTCCCCACACACTGAAACCTCTTCGCCACACACTGAAACCTCTTCCCCACACACTTTAAACTCTTCCCCACACACTGAAACCTCTTCCCCACACCCTGAAACCCCTTCCCCACACACTGAAACCTCTTCGCCACACACTGAAACCTCTTCCCCACACACTTTAAACTCTTCCCCACACACTGAAACCTCTTCCCCACACACTGAAACCCCTTCCCCACCCACTGAAACCTCTTCCACACACACTGAATCCTCTTCGCCACACACTGAAACCTCTTCCCCACACACTTTAACCTCTTCCCCATCGACTGAAACCACTTCCCCACAAACTGAATCCCCTTCACCACACACTGAAACCTCTTCCCCACACACTGAAACCACTTCACCACACTCTTAAACCTCTTCCCCACACACTGAAACCTCTTCCCCACACACTGAAACCACTTCCCCACACACTGAAACCACTTCCCCACACAATGAAACCCCTTCCCCACCCACTGAAACCTCTTCCCCACACACTGAAACCTCTTCCCCACACACTGAAAGCCCTTCCCCACACACTTAAACCCATCCCCACAGACTGAAACCCCTTCCCTACACTCTGAAACCTCTTCCCCACACACTGAAACCACTTCCCCACACACTGAAACCACTTCCCCAAACACTGAAACCTCTTCCCCACTCACGGAAAACTCTTCCCCACACACTGAAACCTCTTCCCCGCACACTGAAACCTCCTCCCCACACACTGAATCCCCTTCATCACACACTGAAACCCCTTCCCCACTCACTGAACCCTCATCCCCACACACTGAAACAACTTCCCCACAGACTGAATCCCCTTCCCCACACTCTGAAACCTCTTCCCCACGCACTGAAACCTCTTTCCCACACACTGAATCCCCTTCCCCACACACTGTAACCCATCCCCACACACTGAAACCCCTTCCCCACACACTGAACCCCATCCCCACACACTGAAACCCTTCCCCACGCACTGAAACCTCTTCCCAGAAACTGGAACCTCTTCGCCACAGACTGAAACCCTTCCCCACACACTAAAATCTCTTCCCCACACACTGATACCTCTTCCACACACACTGAAACCTCTTCGCCACACACTGAAACCTCTTCCCCACACACTGTAACCTCTTCCCCACACACTGAAACCTCTTCCCCATCCACTGAATCCCCTTCAGCACACACTGAAAACCCATCCCCACACACTGAAACCACTTCCCCACAGACTGAAACCCCTTCCCCACACTCTGAAACCACTTCCCCACACACTGAAACCACTTCCCCACGCACTGAAACCCCTTCCCCACCCACTGAAACCTCTTCCCCACACAAAGAAACCGCTTCCCCACACACTGAAACCCCTTCCCCACACACTTAAACACATCCCCACACACTGAAACCCCTTCCTCACACTCTGAAACCTCTTCCCCATACACTGAAACCACTTCCCCACACACTGAAACCCCTTCCCCACACACTGAAACCCCTGCCCCACACACTGTAACCTCTTCCCCACTCACTGAAACCTCTTCCCCATCCACTGAATCCCCTTCAGCACACACTGAAAACCCATCCCCACACACTGAAACCACTTCCCCACAGACTGAAACCCCTTCCCCACACTCTGAAACCACTTCCCCACACACTGAAACCACTTCCCCACGCACTGAAACCCCTTCCCCACCCACTGAAACCTCTTCCCCACACAAAGAAACCGCTTCCCCACACACTGAAACCCCTTCCCCACACACTTAAACACATCCCCACACACTGAAACCCCTTCCTCACACTCTGAAACCTCTTCCCCATACACTGAAACCACTTCCCCACACACTGAAACCCCTTCCCCACACACTGAAACCCCTGCCCCACAGACTGAAACCTCTTCCCCACACACTGAAACCTCTTCCCCATACACTGAAACCCCTTCCCCACCCACTGAAACCCATCCACACACACTGAAACCTCTTACCCACACACTGAAAGGCCTTCCCCACACACTTAAACCCATCCCCACGCACTGAAACACTTCCCAACACACTGAATCCTCATCCCCACTCACCTAAACCCCTTCCACACACACTGAAAGCCCTTCCCCACACACTTAAACCCATCCCCACAGACTGAAACCCCTTCCCCACACTCTGAAACCTCTTCCCCACACACTGAAACCACTTCCCCACACACTGAAACCACTTCCCCAAACACTGAAACCTCTTCCCCACACACGGAAAACTCTTCCCCACACACTGAAACCTCTTCCCCGCACACTGAAACCTCCTCCCCACACACTGAATCCATTTCATCACACACTGAAACCCCTTCCCCACACACCGAAACCTCATCCCCACACACTGAAACAACTTCCCCACAGACTGAATCCCCTTCCCCACACTCTGAAACCTCTTCCCCACGCACTGAAACCTCTTCCCCACACACTGAATCCCCTTCCCCACAGACTGTAACCCATCCCCACACACTGAAACCCCTTCCCCACACACTGAACCCCATCCCCACACACTGAAACCCTTCCCCACGCACTGAAACCTCTTCCCAGAAACTGGAACCTCTTCGCCACAGACTGAAACCCTTCCCCACACACTGAAGCCTCTTCCCCACGCACTGATACCTCTTCCACACACACTGAAACCTCTTCGCAACACACTGAAACCTCTTCCCCACACACTGAAACCCCTTCCCCGCACACTGAAACCTCCTCCCCACACACTGAAACCCCTTCCCCACACACTGAAACCTCATCCCCACACACTGAAACAACTTCCCCACAGACTGAATCCCCTTCCCCACACTCTGAAACCTCTTCCCCACGCACTGAAACCTCTTCCCCACACACTGAATCCCCTTCCCCACACACTGTAACCCATCCCCACACACTGAAACCCCTTCCCCACACACTGAACCCCATCCCCACACACTGAAACACTTCCCCACACACTGAATCATCATCCCCACACACTGAAACCCCTTCCCCACACTCTGAAACCTCTTCCCCACACACTGAAACCACTTCCACACACACTGAAACCTCTTCCCCACACACTGAAACCCCTTCCCCGCACACTGAAACCTCCTCCCCACACACTGAATCCCCTTCATCACACACTGAAACCCCTTCCCCACACACTGAAACCTCATCCCCACACACTGAAACAACTTCCCCACAGACTGAATCCCCTTCCCCACACTCTGAAACCTCTTCCCCACGCACTGAAACCTCTTCCCCACACACTGAATCCCCTTCCCCACACACTGTAACCCATCCCCACACACTGAAACCCCTTCCCCACACACTGAACCCCATCCCCACACACTGAAACCCTTCCCCACGCACTGAAACCTCTTCCCAGAAACTGGAACCTCTTCGCCACAGACTGAAACCCTTCCCCACACACTGAAACCTCTTCCCCACACACTGATACCTCTTCCACACACACTGAAACCTCTTCGCCACACACTGAAACCTCTTCCCCACACACTTTAACCTCTTCCCCACACACTGAAACCTCTTCCCCACACACTGAATCCCCTTCAGCACACACTGAAAACCCTTCCCCACACACTGAAACCACTTCCCCACAGACTGAAACCCCTTCCCCACACTCTGAAACCTCTTCCCCACACACTGAAACCACTTCCCCACACACTGAAACCACGTCCCCACACACTGAAACCCCTTCCCCACCCACTGAAACCTCTTCCCCACACACTTAAACCTCTTCCCCACACACTGAAACCCCTTCCCCACACACTTAAACCCATCCCCACAGACTGAAACCCCTTCCCCACACTCTGAAACCTCTTCCCCACACACTGAAACCACTTCCCCACACACTGAAACCACTTCCCCACACACTGAAACCCCTTCCCCACAGACTGAAACCTCTTCCCCACACACTGAAACCTCTTCCCCACACACTGAAACCCCTTCCCCACACTCTGAAACCTCTTCCCCACACACTGAAACCACTTCCACACACACTGAAACCTCTTCCCCACACACTGAAACCCCTTCCCCGCACACTGAAACCTCTTCCCCACACACTGAAGCCTCTTCCCCACACACTGAAACCACTTCTCCACAGACTGAAACCCCTTCCCCTTACACTGAAACCCCTTCCCCACACACTGAAACCCATCCCCACACACTGAAACCTCTTCCCCACACACAGAAACCTCTTCCCCACAAACTGAAACCCCTTCCCCACACTCTGAAACCTCTTCCCCACACACTGAAGCCTCTTCCCCACACACTGAAACCACTTCTCCACAGACTGAAACCCCTTCCCCACACACTGAAACCCCTTCCCCACACACTGTGACCTCTCCAACACACACTGAAACCTCTTCTCCACACACTGAAACACCTTCCCCATACACTGAAACCCCTTCCCCAAACACTGAAACCGATCACCACACAGTGAAACCTCTTCGCTACACTCTGAAACCTCTTTCCCACACACTGAAACCACTTCCCCACACACTGAAACCCCTTCACCACAGACTGAAACCTCTTCCCCACACACTGAAACATCTTCCCCACACACTGAAACCCCTTCCCCACCCACTGAAACCCATCCACACACACTGAAACCTCTTCCCCACACACTGAAACCCCTTCCCCACACACTTAAACCCATCCCCACGCACTGAAACACTTCCCAACACACTGAATCCTCATCACCACTCACTGAAACCCCTTCCCTACACACTGAAACCCCTTCCCCACACACTGAAACCCATTCCCACCCCCTGAAACACATTCCCCACACACTGAAACCCATCCCCGCACACTGAAACACTTCCCCACACACTGAAACCTCTTCCCCACATACTGAAACCTCTTCCTCACACACTGAAACCGCTTCCCCACGCACTGAAACCTCTTCCACACTCACTGAAACCTCTTCCCCACGCACTTAAACCCATCCACACACACTGAAACCCTTCCCCACACACTGAAACCTCATCCACACACACTGAAACCGCTTCCCTACACACTGAAACCCCTACCCCGCACACTTAAACCCATCCCCACCAACTGAAACAATTCCCCACACACAGAAACCTCTTCCCCACACATTGAAACCTCTTGGCCACAGACTGAAATCCTTCCCCACACACTGATACCTCTTCCGGACCCACTGAAACCGATTCCCCACTCACTGAAACCTCTTCCACACACACTACAACCTCTTCCCCAAACACTGAAACCTCTTCCCCACACACTGAAACCTCTTCCCCACGCACTGAAACCCCTTCCCCGCACACTGAAACCTCTTCCCCATACACTGAAGCCTCTTCCCCACACACTGAAACCACTTCTCCACAGACTGAAACCCCTTCCCCTTACACTGAAACCCCTTCCCCACTCACTGAAACCCAGCGCCACACACTGAAACCTATTCCCCACAAACTGAAACCCCTTCCCCACACTCTGAAACCTCTTCCCACACATTGAAGCCTCTTCCCCACACACTGAAACCACGTATCCACAGACTGAAACACCTTCCCCACACACTGAAACCCCTACCCGACACACTGTGACCTCTCCAACACACACTGAAACCTCTTCCCCACACTCTGAAACACCTTCCCCACACACTGAAACCCCATCCCCAAACACGGAAACCCATCACCACACACTGAAACCTCTTCCCCAAACACTGAAACCCCTTCCCCACACACTTAAACCCATCCCCACACACTGAAACACTTCCCCACACACTGAATCATCATCCCCACACACTGAAACCCCTTCCCTACACACTGAAACCCCTTCCCCACACACTGAAACCCATCCCCACACACTGAAATACCTTCCCCACACACTGCAACCCATCCTCACAAACTGAAACACTTCCCCACATACTGAAACCTCTTCGCCACAGACTGAAATCCTTCCCCACACACTGAAACCTCTTCCTCACACACTGATACCGCTTCCCCACGCACTGAAACCTCTTCCACACACACTGAAACCGCTTCCCCACACACTTAAACCCTTCCCCACAGACTGAAACCTCATCCACACACACTGAAACCGCTTCCCTACACACTGAAACCCCTACCCCGCACACTTAAACCCATCCCCACCAACTGAAACAATTCCCCACACACAGAAACCTCTTCCCCACACATTGAAACCTCTTGGCCACAGACTGAAATCCTTCCCCACACACTGATACCTCTTCCGGACCCACTGAAACCGATTCCCCACTCACTGAAACCTCTTCCACACACACTACAACCTCTTCCCCAAACACTGAAACCTCTTCCCCACACACTGAAACCTCTTCCCCACGCACTGAAACCCCTTCCCCGCACACTGAAACCTCTTCCCCATACACTGAAGCCTCTTCCCCACACACTGAAACCACTTCTCCACAGACTGAAACCCCTTCCCCTTACACTGAAACCCCTTCCCCACTCACTGAAACCCAGCGCCACACACTGAAACCTATTCCCCACAAACTGAAACCCCTTCCCCACACTCTGAAACCTCTTCCCACACATTGAAGCCTCTTCCCCACACACTGAAACCACGTATCCACAGACTGAAACACCTTCCCCACACACTGAAACCCCTACCCGACACACTGTGACCTCTCCAACACACACTGAAACCTCTTCCCCACACTCTGAAACACCTTCCCCACACACTGAAACCCCATCCCCAAACACGGAAACCCATCACCACACACTGAAACCTCTTCCCCAAACACTGAAACCCCTTCCCCACACACTTAAACCCATCCCCACACACTGAAACACTTCCCCACACACTGAATCATCATCCCCACACACTGAAACCCCTTCCCTACACACTGAAACCCCTTCCCCACACACTGAAACCCATCCCCACACACTGAAATACCTTCCCCACACACTGCAACCCATCCTCACAAACTGAAACACTTCCCCACACACTGAAACCTCTTCCCCACACACTGAAACCTCTTCCGCACAGACTGAAATCCTTCCCCACACACTGAAACCTCTTCCTCACACACTGAAACCGCTTCCCCACGCACTGAAACCTCTTCCACACACACTGAAACCTCTTCCTCAAACACTGAAACCCATCCACACACACTGAAACATCTTCCCCACACACTGAAACCCCTTCCCCACACACTTCAACCCATCCCCACACACCGAAACCCTTCCCCAGACACTGAAACAGCATCCCCACACACTGAAACCTCTTCAACACACACTGAAACCCATTCCCCACACACTTAAACCCGTCCCCACACACTGAAACCCTTCCCCACACACTGAAACCTCATCCCCACACACTGAAACCGCTTCCCTGCACACTGAAACCCATCCCCACACACTGAAACACTTCCCCACACAATGAATCATCATCCCCACACACTGAAACCCCTTCCCTACACACTGAAACCCCTTCCCCACACACTGAAACCCATCCCCACACACTGAAAAACCTTCCCCACAGACTGAAACCCATCCTCACAAACTGAAACACTTCCCCACACACTGAAACCTCTTCCAAACACACTGAAACACTTCGGCACAGACTGAAATCCTTCCCCACACACTGAAACCTCTTCCTCACACACTGAAACCGCTTCCCCACGCACTGAAACCTCTTCCACACACACTGAAACCTCTTCCTCAAACATTGAAACCCATCCACACACACTGAAACATCTTCCCCACACACTGAAACCCCTTCCTCACACACTTAAACCCATCCCCACACACCGAAACCCTTCCCCAGACACTGAAACATCATCCCCACACACTGAAACCTCTTCAACACACACTGAAACCCATTCCCCACACACTTAAACCCGTCCCCACACACTGAAACCCTTCCCCACACACTGAATCCTCATCCCCACACACTGAAACCGCTTCCCTGCACACTGAAACCCCTTCCCAACACACTGAAACACATCCCCACACACTGAAACCCCTTCCCCACACACTGTGACCTCTCCAACACACACTGAAACCTCTTCCCCACACACTGAAACACCTTCCCCACACACTGAAACCCCTTCCCCAAACACTGAAACCCATCACCACACAGTGAAACCTCTTCCCCACACACTTTAAACTCTTCCCCACACACTGAAACCTCTTCGCCACACACTGAAACCTCTTCCCCACACACTTTAAACTCTTCCCCACACACTGAAACCTCTTCCCCACACACTGAAACCCCTTCCCCACACACTGAAACCTCTTCGCCACACACTGAAACCTCTTCCCCACACACTTTAAACTCTTCCCCACACACTGAAACCTCTTCCCCACACACTGAAACCCCTTCCCCACCCACTGAAACCTCTTCCACACACACTGAATCCTCTTCGCCACACACTGAAACCTCTTCCCCACACACTTTAACCTCTTCCCCATCGACTGAAACCACTTCCCCACAAACTGAATCCCCTTCACCACACACTGAAACCTCTTCCCCACACACTGAAACCACTTCACCACACTCTTAAACCTCTTCCCCACACACTGAAACCTCTTCCCCACACACTGAAACCACTTCCCCACACACTGAAACCACTTCCCCACACAATGAAACCCCTTCCCCACCCACTGAAACCTCTTCCCCACACACTGAAACCTCTTCCCCACACACTGAAAGCCCTTCCCCACACACTTAAACCCATCCCCACAGACTGAAACCCCTTCCCTACACTCTGAAACCTCTTCCCCACACACTGAAACCACTTCCCCACACACTGAAACCACTTCCCCAAACACTGAAACCTCTTCCCCACTCACGGAAAACTCTTCCCCACACACTGAAACCTCTTCCCCGCACACTGAAACCTCCTCCCCACACACTGAATCCCCTTCATCACACACTGAAACCCCTTCCCCACTCACTGAACCCTCATCCCCACACACTGAAACAACTTCCCCACAGACTGAATCCCCTTCCCCACACTCTGAAACCTCTTCCCCACGCACTGAAACCTCTTTCCCACACACTGAATCCCCTTCCCCACACACTGTAACCCATCCCCACACACTGAAACCCCTTCCCCACACACTGAACCCCATCCCCACACACTGAAACCCTTCCCCACGCACTGAAACCTCTTCCCAGAAACTGGAACCTCTTCGCCACAGACTGAAACCCTTCCCCACACACTAAAATCTCTTCCCCACACACTGATACCTCTTCCACACACACTGAAACCTCTTCGCCACACACTGAAACCTCTTCCCCACACACTGTAACCTCTTCCCCACACACTGAAACCTCTTCCCCATCCACTGAATCCCCTTCAGCACACACTGAAAACCCATCCCCACACACTGAAACCACTTCCCCACAGACTGAAACCCCTTCCCCACACTCTGAAACCACTTCCCCACACACTGAAACCACTTCCCCACGCACTGAAACCCCTTCCCCACCCACTGAAACCTCTTCCCCACACAAAGAAACCGCTTCCCCACACACTGAAACCCCTTCCCCACACACTTAAACACATCCCCACACACTGAAACCCCTTCCTCACACTCTGAAACCTCTTCCCCATACACTGAAACCACTTCCCCACACACTGAAACCCCTTCCCCACACACTGAAACCCCTGCCCCACACACTGTAACCTCTTCCCCACACACTGAAACCTCTTCCCCATCCACTGAATCCCCTTCAGCACACACTGAAAACCCATCCCCACACACTGAAACCACTTCCCCACAGACTGAAACCCCTTCCCCACACTCTGAAACCACTTCCCCACACACTGAAACCACTTCCCCACGCACTGAAACCCCTTCCCCACCCACTGAAACCTCTTCCCCACACAAAGAAACCGCTTCCCCACACACTGAAACCCCTTCCCCACACACTTAAACACATCCCCACACACTGAAACCCCTTCCTCACACTCTGAAACCTCTTCCCCATACACTGAAACCACTTCCCCACACACTGAAACCCCTTCCCCACACACTGAAACCCCTGCCCCACAGACTGAAACCTCTTCCCCACACACTGAAACCTCTTCCCCATACACTGAAACCCCTTCCCCACCCACTGAAACCCATCCACACACACTGAAACCTCTTACCCACACACTGAAAGGCCTTCCCCACACACTTAAACCCATCCCCACGCACTGAAACACTTCCCAACACACTGAATCCTCATCCCCACTCACCTAAACCCCTTCCACACACACTGAAAGCCCTTCCCCACACACTTAAACCCATCCCCACAGACTGAAACCCCTTCCCCACACTCTGAAACCTCTTCCCCACACACTGAAACCACTTCCCCACACACTGAAACCACTTCCCCAAACACTGAAACCTCTTCCCCACACACGGAAAACTCTTCCCCACACACTGAAACCTCTTCCCCGCACACTGAAACCTCCTCCCCACACACTGAATCCATTTCATCACACACTGAAACCCCTTCCCCACACACCGAAACCTCATCCCCACACACTGAAACAACTTCCCCACAGACTGAATCCCCTTCCCCACACTCTGAAACCTCTTCCCCACGCACTGAAACCTCTTCCCCACACACTGAATCCCCTTCCCCACAGACTGTAACCCATCCCCACACACTGAAACCCCTTCCCCACACACTGAACCCCATCCCCACACACTGAAACCCTTCCCCACGCACTGAAACCTCTTCCCAGAAACTGGAACCTCTTCGCCACAGACTGAAACCCTTCCCCACACACTGAAGCCTCTTCCCCACACACTGATACCTCTTCCACACACACTGAAACCTCTTCGCAACACACTGAAACCTCTTCCCCACACACTGAAACCCCTTCCCCGCACACTGAAACCTCCTCCCCACACACTGAAACCCCTTCCCCACACACTGAAACCTCATCCCCACACACTGAAACAACTTCCCCACAGACTGAATCCCCTTCCCCACACTCTGAAACCTCTTCCCCACGCACTGAAACCTCTTCCCCACACACTGAATCCCCTTCCCCACACACTGTAACCCATCCCCACACACTGAAACCCCTTCCCCACACACTGAACCCCATCCCCACACACTGAAACACTTCCCCACACACTGAATCATCATCCCCACACACTGAAACCCCTTCCCCACACTCTGAAACCTCTTCCCCACACACTGAAACCACTTCCACACACACTGAAACCTCTTCCCCACACACTGAAACCCCTTCCCCGCACACTGAAACCTCCTCCCCACACACTGAATCCCCTTCATCACACACTGAAACCCCTTCCCCACACACTGAAACCTCATCCCCACACACTGAAACAACTTCCCCACAGACTGAATCCCCTTCCCCACACTCTGAAACCTCTTCCCCACGCACTGAAACCTCTTCCCCACACACTGAATCCCCTTCCCCACACACTGTAACCCATCCCCACACACTGAAACCCCTTCCCCACACACTGAACCCCATCCCCACACACTGAAACCCTTCCCCACGCACTGAAACCTCTTCCCAGAAACTGGAACCTCTTCGCCACAGACTGAAACCCTTCCCCACACACTGAAACCTCTTCCCCACACACTGATACCTCTTCCACACACACTGAAACCTCTTCGCCACACACTGAAACCTCTTCCCCACACACTTTAACCTCTTCCCCACACACTGAAACCTCTTCCCCACACACTGAATCCCCTTCAGCACACACTGAAAACCCTTCCCCACACACTGAAACCACTTCCCCACAGACTGAAACCCCTTCCCCACACTCTGAAACCTCTTCCCCACACACTGAAACCACTTCCCCACACACTGAAACCACGTCCCCACACACTGAAACCCCTTCCCCACCCACTGAAACCTCTTCCCCACACACTTAAACCTCTTCCCCACACACTGAAACCCCTTCCCCACACACTTAAACCCATCCCCACAGACTGAAACCCCTTCCCCACACTCTGAAACCTCTTCCCCACACACTGAAACCACTTCCCCACACACTGAAACCACTTCCCCACACACTGAAACCCCTTCCCCACAGACTGAAACCTCTTCCCCACACACTGAAACCTCTTCCCCACACACTGAAACCCCTTCCCCACACTCTGAAACCTCTTCCCCACACACTGAAACCACTTCCACACACACTGAAACCTCTTCCCCACACACTGAAACCCCTTCCCCGCACACTGAAACCTCTTCCCCACACACTGAAGCCTCTTCCCCACACACTGAAACCACTTCTCCACAGACTGAAACCCCTTCCCCTTACACTGAAACCCCTTCCCCACACACTGAAACCCATCCCCACACACTGAAACCTCTTCCCCACACACAGAAACCTCTTCCCCACAAACTGAAACCCCTTCCCCACACTCTGAAACCTCTTCCCCACACACTGAAGCCTCTTCCCCACACACTGAAACCACTTCTCCACAGACTGAAACCCCTTCCCCACACACTGAAACCCCTTCCCCACACACTGTGACCTCTCCAACACACACTGAAACCTCTTCTCCACACACTGAAACACCTTCCCCACACACTGAAACCCCTTCCCCAAACACTGAAACCGATCACCACACAGTGAAACCTCTTCGCTACACTCTGAAACCTCTTTCCCACACACTGAAACCACTTCCCCACACACTGAAACCCCTTCACCACAGACTGAAACCTCTTCCCCACACACTGAAACATCTTCCCCACACACTGAAACCCCTTCCCCACCCACTGAAACCCATCCACACACACTGAAACCTCTTCCCCACACACTGAAACCCCTTCCCCACACACTTAAACCCATCCCCACGCACTGAAACACTTCCCAACACACTGAATCCTCATCACCACTCACTGAAACCCCTTCCCTACACACTGAAACCCCTTCCCCACACACTGAAACCCATTCCCACCCCCTGAAACACATTCCCCACACACTGAAACCCATCCCCGCACACTGAAACACTTCCCCACACACTGAAACCTCTTCCCCACATACTGAAACCTCTTCCTCACACACTGAAACCGCTTCCCCACGCACTGAAACCTCTTCCACACTCACTGAAACCTCTTCCCCACGCACTTAAACCCATCCACACACACTGAAACCCTTCCCCACACACTGAAACCTCATCCACACACACTGAAACCGCTTCCCTACACACTGAAACCCCTACCCCGCACACTTAAACCCATCCCCACCAACTGAAACAATTCCCCACACACTGAAACCTCTTCCCCACACATTGAAACCTCTTGGCCACAGACTGAAATCCTTCCCCACACACTGATACCTCTTCCGGACCCACTGAAACCGATTCCCCACTCACTGAAACCTCTTCCACACACACTACAACCTCTTCCCCAAACACTGAAACCTCTTCCCCACACACTGAAACCTCTTCCCCACGCACTGAAACCCCTTCCCCGCACACTGAAACCTCTTCCCCATACACTGAAGCCTCTTCCCCACACACTGAAACCACTTCTCCACAGACTGAAACCCCTTCCCCTTACACTGAAACCCCTTCCCCACTCACTGAAACCCAGCGCCACACACTGAAACCTCTTCCCCACAAACTGAAACCCCTTCCCCACACTCTGAAACCTCTTCCCACACATTGAAGCCTCTTCCCCACACACTGAAACCACGTCTCCACAGACTGAAACACCTTCCCCACACACTGAAACCCCTTCCCCACACACTGATACCTCATCCCCACACACTGAAACCCCTACCCGACACACTGTGACCTCTCCAACACACACTGAAACCTCTTCCCCACACTCTGAAACATCTTCCCCACACACTGAAACCCCATCCCCAAACACGGAAACCCATCACCACACACTGAAACCTCTTCCCCAAACACTGAAACCCCTTCCCCACACACTTAAACCCATCCCCACACACTGAAACACTTCCCCACACACTGAATCATCATCCCCACACACTGAAACCCCTTCCCTACACACTGAAACCCCTTCCCCACACACTGAAACCCATCCCCACACACTGAAATACCTTCCCCACACACTGAAACCCATCCTCACAAACTGAAACACTTCCCCACACACTGAAACCTCTTCCCCACACACTGAAACCTCTTCCGCACAGACTGAAATCCTTCCCCACACACTGAAACCTCTTCCTCACACACTGAAACCGCTTCCCCACGCACTGAAACCTCTTCCACACACACTGAAACCTCTTCCTCAAACACTGAAACCCATCCACACACACTGAAACATCTTCCCCACACACTGAAACCCCTTCCCCACACACTTCAACCCATCCCCACACACCGAAACCCTTCCCCAGACACTGAAACAGCATCCCCACACACTGAAACCTCTTCAACACACACTGAAACCCATTCCCCACACACTTAAACCCGTCCCCACACACTGAAACCCTTCCCCACACACTGAAACCTCATCCCCACACACTGAAACCGCTTCCCTGCACACTGAAACCCCTTCCCAACACACTGAAACCCATCCCCACAAACTGAAACCCCTTCCCCACACACTTAAACCCAACCCCAAGCACTGAAACACTTCCCCACACACTGAAACCTGTTCCCCACACACTGAAACTTCTTCGCCACAGACTGAAAACCTTCCCCACACACTGATACCTCTTCCCGACACACTGAAACCGATTCCACACGCACTGAAACCTCTTCCACACACACTGAAACCTCTTCCCCAAACACTGAAACCTCTTCCCCACACACTGAAACCTCTTCCCCACACACTGAAACCTCTTCCCCGCAAACTGAAACCTCCTCCCCACACACTGAATCTCCTTCACCACACACTGAAACCCCTTCCGCACACACTGAAACCTCATCCCCACACACTGAAACAACTTCCCCAAAGACTGAAATCCTTCCCCACACACTGATACCTCTTCCTAACACACTGAAACCGATTCCCCACGTACTGAAACCTCTTCCACACACACTGCAATCTGTTCCCCAAACACTGAAACCTCTTCCCCACACACTGAAACCTCTTCCCCACACACTGAAACCCCTTCCCCGCACACTGAAACCTCTTCCCCAAGCACTGAAGCCTCTTCCCCACACACTGAAACCACTTATCCACAGACTGAAACCCCTTCCCCTTACACTGAAACCCCTTCCCCTTACACTGAAACCCTTCCACACGCACTGAAACCTCTTCCCAGAAACTGGAACCTCTTCGCCACAGACTGAAACCCTTCCCCACACACTGAAACCTCTTCCCCACACACTGAAACCTCTTCCCCACACACTGAAACCCCTTCCCCGCACACTGAAACCTCTTCCTCAAGCACTGAAGCCTCTTCCCCACACACTGAAACCACTTATCCACAGACTGAAACCCCTCCCCCTTACACTGAAACCCCTTCCCCTTACACTGAAACCCTTCCCCACGCACTGAAACCTCTTCCCAGAAACTGGAACCTCTTCGCCACAGACTGAAACCCTTCCCCACACACTGAAACCTCTTCCCCACACACTGATACCTCTTCCACACACACTGAAACCTCTTCGCCACACACTGAAACCTCTTCCCCACACACTTTAACCTCTTCCCCACACACTGAACCCTCTTCCCCACACACTGAATCCCCTTCAGCACACACTGAATACCCTTCCCCACACACTGAAACCACTTCCACACAGACTGATACCCCTTCCCCACACTCTGAAACCTCTTCCCCACACACTGAAACCACTTCCACACACACTGAAACCTCTTCCCCACACAATGAAACCCCTTCCCCGCACACTGAAACCTCTTCCCCACACACTGAAGCCTCTTCCCCACACACTGAAACCACTTCTCCACAGACTGAAACCCCTTCCCCTTACACTGAAACCCCTTCCCCACACACTGAAACCCATCCCCAAACACTGAAACCTCTTCCCCACACACAGAAACCTCTTCCCCACAAACTGAAACCCCTTCCCCACCCTCTGAAACCTCTTCCCCACACACTGAAGCCTCTTCCCCACACACTGAAACCACTTCTCCACAGACTGAAACCCCTTCCCCACACACTGAAACCCCTTCTCCACCCACTGTGACCTCTCCAACACAAACTGAAAGCTCTTCCCCACACACTGAAACACCTTCCCCACACACTGAAACCCCTTCCCCAAACACTGAAACCCATCACCACACAGTGAAACCTCTTCCCCACACACTGAAACCGCTTTCCCACACACTGAAACCTCTTCCCCACACACTGAAACCCCTTCCCCACACACTGAAACCTCTTCGCCACACACGGAAACCTCTTCCCCACACACTGAAACACCTTCCCCACACACTGAAACCTCTTCCCCACACACTGAAACCCCTTCCCCACCCACTGAAACCTCTTCCACACACACTGAAACCTCTTCGCTACACACTGAAACCTCTTCCCCACACACTTTAACCTCTTCCCCACCCACTGAAACCACTTCCCCACACACTGAATCCCCTTCACCACACACTGAAACCTCTTCCCCACACACTGAAACCACTTCACCACACACTGAAACCTCTTCCCCACACACTGAAACCTCTTCCCCACACACTGAAACCACTTCCCCACACACTGAAACCACTTCCCCACACAATGAAAGCCCTTCCCCACCCACTGAAACCTCTTCCCCACACACTGAAACCTCTTCCCCACACACTGAAAGCCCTTCCCCACACACTTAAACCCATCCCCACAGACTGAAACCCCTTCCCTACACTCTGAAACCTCTTCCCCACACACTGAAACCACTTCCCCACACACTGAAACCACTTCCCCAAACACTGAAACCTCTTCCCCACTCACGGAAAACTCTTCCCCACACACTGAAACCTCTTCCCCGCACACTGAAACCTCCTCCCCACACACTGAATCCCCTTCATCACACACTGAAACCCCTTCCCCACACACTGAAACCTCATCCCCACACACTGAAACAACTTCCCCACAGACTGAATCCCCTTCCCCACACTCTGAAACCTCTTCCCCACGCACTGAAACCTCTTCCCCACACACTGAATCCCCTTCCCCACACACTGTAACCCATCCCCACACACTGAAACCCCTTCCCCACACACTGAACCCCATCCCCACACACTGAACCCCTTCCCCACGCACTGAAACCTCTTCCCAGAAGCTGGAACCTCTTCGCCACAGACTGAAACCCTTCCCCACACACTGAAACATCTTCCCCACACACTGAAACCCCTTCCCCACACACTTAAACCCATCCCCACACACCGAAACCCTTCCCCAGACACTGAAACATCATCCCCACACACTGAAACCTCTTCAACACACACTGAAACCCATTCCCCACACACTTAAACCCGTCCCCACACACTGAAACCCTTCCCCACACACTGAAACCTCATCCCCACACACTGAAACCGCTTCCCTGCACACTGAAACCCCTTCCCAACACACTGAAACCCATCCCCACACACTGAAACCCCTTCCCCACACACTTAAACCCATCCCCAAGCACTGAAACTCTTCCCCACACACTGAAACCTCTTCCCCAAACACTGAAACCTCTTCCCCACACAGTGAAACCTCTTCCCCACACACTGAAACCTCTTCCCCGCAAACTGAAACCTCCTCCCCACACACTGAATCCCCTTCACCACACACTGAAACCCCTTCCGCACACACTGAAACCTCATCCCCACACACTGAAACAACTTCCCCACAGACTGAAATCATTCCCCACACACTGATACCTCTTCCTGACACACTGAAACCGATTCCCCACGTACTGAAACCTCTTCCACCCACACTGCAATCTGTTCCCCAAACACTGAAATCTCTTCCCCACACACTGAAACCTCTTCCCCACACACTGAAACCCCTTCCCCGCACACTGAAACCTCTTCCCCAAGCACTGAAGCCTCTTCCCCACACACTGAAACCACTTATCCACAGACTGAAACCCCTTCCCCTTACACTGAAACCCCTTCCCCTTACACTGAAACCCTTCCACACGCACTGAAACCTCTTCCCAGAAACTGGAACCTCTTCGCCACAGACTGAAACCCTTCCCCACAAACTGATACCTCTTCCACACACACTGAAACCTGTTCGCCACACACTGAAACCTCTTCCCCACACACATTAACCTCTTCCCCACACACTGTAACCTCTTCGCTACACACTGAAACCTCTTCCCCACACACTTTAACCTCTTCCCCACCCACTGAAACCACTTCCCCACACACTGAATCCCCTTCACCACACACTGAAACCTCTTCCCCACACACTGAAACCACTTCACCACACACTGAAACCTCTTCCCCACACACTGAAACCTCTTCCCCACACACTGAAACCACTTCCCCACACACTGAAACCACTTCCCCACACAATGAAACCCCTTCCCCACCCACTGAAACCTCTTCCCCACACACTGAAACCTCTTCCCCACACACTGAAAGCCCTTCCCCACACACTTAAACCCATCCCCACAGACTGAAACCCCTTCCCTACACTCTGAAACCTCTTCCCCACTCACGGAAAACTCTTCCCCACACACTGAAACCTCTTCCCCGCACACTGAAACCTCCTCCCCACACACTGAATCCCCTTCATCACACACTGAAACCCCTTCCCCACACACTGAAACCTCATCCGCACACACTGAAACAACTTCCCCACAGACTGAACCCCCTTCCCCACACTCTGAAACCTCTTCCCCACGCACTGAAATCTCTTCCCCACACACTGAATCCCCTTCCCCACACACTGTAACCCATCCCCACACACTGAAACCCCTTCCCCACACACTGAACCCCATCCCCACACACTGAACCCCTTCCCCACGCACTGAAACCTCTTCCCAGAAACTGGAACCTCTTCGCCACAGACTGAAACCCTTCCCCACACACTGAAACATCTTCCCCACACACTGAAACCCCTTCCCCACACACTTAAACCCATCCCCACACACCGAAACCCTTCCCCAGACACTGAAACATCATCCCCACACACTGAAACCTCTTCAACACACACTGAAACCCATTCCCCACACACTTAAACCCGTCCCCAAACACTGAAACCCTTCCCCACACACTGAAACCTCATCCCCACACACTGAAACCGCTTCCCTGCACACTGAAACCCCTTCCCAACACACTGAAACCCATCCCCACACACTGAAACCCCTTCCCCACACACTTAAACCTCTTCCCCAAGCACTGAAACTCTTCCCCACACACTGAAACCTCTTCCCCACACACTGAAACCTCTTCGCCACAGACTTAAAACCTTCCCCACACACTGATACCTCTTCCCGACACACTGAAACAGATTCCACACGCACTGAAACCTCTTCCACACACACTGAAACCTCTTCCCCAAACACTGAAACCTCTTCCCCACACAGTGAAACCTCTTCCCCACACACTGAAACCTCTTCCCCGCAAACTGAAACCTCCTCCCCACACACTGAATCCCCTTCACCACACACTGAAACCCCTTCCGCACACACTGAAACCTCATCCCCACACACTGAAACAACTTCCCCACAGACTGAAATCCTTCCCCACACACTGATACCTCTTCCTGACACACTGAAACCGATTCCCCACGTACTGAAACCTCTTCCACCCACACTGCAATCTGTTCCCCAAACACTGAAACCTCTTCCCCACACACTGAAACCTCTTCCCCACACACTGAAACCCCTTCCCCGCACACTGAAACCTCTTCCCCAAGCACTGAAGCCTCTTCCCCACACACTGAAACCACTTATCCACAGACTGAAACCCCTTCCCCTTACACTGAAACCCCTTCCCCTTACACTGAAACCCTTCCACACGCACTGAAACCTCTTCCCAGAAACTGGAACCTCTTCGCCACAGACTGAAACCCTTCCCCACACACTGAAACCTCTTCCCCACAAACTGATACCTCTTCCACACACACAGAAACCTCTTCGCCACACACTGAAACCTCTTCCCCACACACTTTAACCTCTTCCCCACACACTGAAACCTCTTCCCCACACACTGAATCCCCTTCAGCACACACTGAAAACCCTTCCCCACACACTGAAAGCACTTCCCCACAGACTGAAACCCCTTCCCCACACTCTGAAACCTCTTCCCCACACACTGAAACCACTTCCACACACACTGAAACCTCTTCCCCACACACTGAAACCCCTTCCCCGCACACTGAAACCTCTTCCCCACACACTGAAGCCTCTTCCCCACACACTGAAACCACTTCTCCACAGACTGAAACCCCTTCCCCTTACACTGAAACCCCTTCCCCACACACTGAAACCCATCCCCAAACACTGAAACCTCTTCCCCACACACAGAAACCTCTTCCCCACAAACTGAAACCCCTTCCCCACCCTCTGAAACCTCTTCCCCACACACTGAAGCCTCTTCCCCACACACTGAAACCACTTCTCCACAGACTGAAACCCCTTCCCCACACACTGAAACCCCTTCCCCACACACTGTGACCTCTCCAACAAACACTGAAGCCTCTTGCCCACACACTGAAACACCTTCCCCACACACTGAAACCCCTTCCCCAAACACTGAAACCCATCACCACACAGTGAAACCTCTTCCCCACACACTGAAACCTCTTCGCCACACACTGAAACCTCTTCCCCATACACTTTAACCTCTTCCCCACCCACTGAAACCACTTTCCCACACACTGAATCCCCTTCACCACACACTGAAACCTCTTCCCCACACACTGAAACCACTTCACCACACACTGAAACCTCTTCCCCACAAACTGAAACCTCTTCCCCACACACTGAAACCACTTCCCCACACACTGAAACCACTTCCCCACACAATGAAACCCCTTCCCCACCCACTGAAACCTCTTCCCCACACACTGAAACCTCTTCCCCACACACTGAAAGCCCTTCCCCACACACTTAAACCCATCCCCACAGACTGAAACACCTTCCCTACACTCTGAAACCTCTTCCCCACACACTGAAACCACTTCCCCACACACTGAAACCACTTCCCCAAACACTGAAACCTCTTCCCCACTCACGGAAAACTCTTCCCCACACACTGAAACCTCTTCCCCGCACACTGAAACCTCCTCCCCACACACTGAATCCCCTTCATCACACACTGAAACCCCTTCCCCACACACTGAAACCTCATCCCCACCCACTGAAACAACTTCCCCACACACTGAATCCCCTTCCCCACACACTGTAACCCATCCCCACACACTGAAACCCCTTCCCCATACACTGAACCCCATCCCCACACACTGAACCCCTTCCCCACGCACTGAAACCTCTTCCCAGAAACTGGAACCTCTTCGCCACAGACTGAAACCCTTCCCCACACACTGAAACCTCTTCTCCACACACTGATACCTCTTCCACACACACTGATACCTCTTCCCCACACACTGAAACCTCTTCCCCACACACTGAATCCCCTTCAGCACACACTGAAAACCCATCCCCACACACTGAAAACACTTCCCCACAGACTGAAACCCCTTTCCCACACTCTGAAACTACTTCCCCACACACTGAAACCACTTCCCCACACACTGAAACCCCTTCCCCACCCACTGAAACCTCTTCCCCACACACTGAAACCTCTTCCCCACACACTGAAACCCCTTCCCCACACACTTCAACCCATCCCCACACACTGAAACCCCTTCCCCACACTCTGAAACCTCTTCCCCATACACTGAAACCACTTCCCCACACACTGAAACCACTTCCCCACAGACTGAAATCCTTCCCCACACACTGATACCTCTTCCTGACACACTGAAACCGATTCCCCACGTACTGAAACCTCTTCCACCCACACTGCAATCTGTTCCCCAAACACTGAAACCTCTTCCCCACACACTGAAACCTCTTCCCCACACACTGAAACCCCTTCCCCGCACACTGAAACCTCTTCCCCAAGCACTGAAGCCTCTTCCCCACACACTGAAACCACTTATCCACAGACTGAAACCCCTTCCCCTTACACTGAAACCCCTTCCCCTTACACTGAAACCCTTCCACACGCACTGAAACCTCTTCCCAGAAACTGGAACCTCTTCGCCACAGACTGAAACCCTTCCCCACACACTGAAACCTCTTCCCCACAAACTGATACCTCTTCCACACACACTGAAACCTCTTCGCCACACACTGAAACCTCCTCCCCACACACTTTAACCTCTTCCCCACACACTGAAACCTCTTCCCCACACACTGAATCCCCTTCAGCACACACTGAAAACCCTTCCCCACACACTGAAAGCACTTCCCCACAGACTGAAACCCCTTCCCCACACTCTGAAACCTCTTCCCCACACACTGAAACCACTTCCACACACACTGAAACCTCTTCCCCACACACTGAAACCCCTTCCCCGCACACTGAAACCTCTTCCCCACACACTGAAGCCTCTTCCCCACACACTGAAACCACTTCTCCACAGACTGAAACCCCTTCCCCTTACACTGAAACCCCTTCCCCACACACTGAAACCCATCCCCAAACACTGAAACCTCTTCCCCACACACAGAAACCTCTTCCCCACAAACTGAAACCCCTTCCCCACCCTCTGAAACCTCTTCCCCACACACTGAAGCCTCTTCCCCACACACTGAAACCACTTCTCCACAGACTGAAACCCCTTCCCCACACACTGAAACCCCTTCGCCACACACTGTGACCTCTCCAACAAACACTGAAACCTCTTGCCCACACACTGAAACACCTTCCCCACACACTGAAACCCCTTCCCCAAACACTGAAACCCATCACCACACAGTGAAACCTCTTCCCCACACACTGAAACCTCTTCGCCACACACTGAAACCTCTTCCCCATACACTTTAACCTCTTCCCCACCCACTGAAACCACTTCCCCACACACTGAATCCCCTTCACCACACACTGAAACCTCTTCCCCACACACTGAAACCACTTCACCACACACTGAAACCTCTTCCCCACAAACTGAAACCTCTTCCCCACACACTGAAACCACTTCCCCACACACTGAAACCACTTCCCCACACAATGAAACCCCTTCCCCACCCACTGAAACCTCTTCCCCACACACTGAAACCTCTTCCCCACACACTGAAAGCCCTTCCCCACACACTTAAACCCATCCCCACAGACTGAAACACCTTCCCTACACTCTGAAACCTCTTCCCCACACACTGAAACCACTTCCCCACACACTGAAACCACTTCCCCAAACACTGAAACCTCTTCCCCACTCACGGAAAACTCTTCCCCACACACTGAAACCTCTTCCCCGCACACTGAAACCTCCTCCCCACACACTGAATCCCCTTCATCACACACTGAAACCCCTTCCCCACACACTGAAACCTCATCCCCACCCACTGAAACAACTTCCCCACACACTGAATCCCCTTCCCCACACACTGTAACCCATCCCCACACACTGAAACCCCTTCCCCATACACTGAACCCCATCCCCACACACTGAACCCCTTCCCCACGCACTGAAACCTCTTCCCAGAAACTGGAACCTCTTCGCCACAGACTGAAACCCTTCCCCACACACTAAAACCTCTTCTCCACACACTGATACCTCTTCCACACACACTGATACCTCTTCCCCACACACTGAAACCTCTTCCCCACACACTGAATCCCCTTCAGCACACACTGAAAACCCATCCCCACACACTGAAAACACTTCCCCACAGACTGAAACCCCTTTCCCACACTCTGAAACCACTTCCCCACACACTGAAACCACTTCCCCACACACTGAAACCCCTTCCCCACCCACTGAAACCTCTTCCCCACACACTGAAACCTCTTCCCCACACACTGAAACCCCTTCCCCACACACTTCAACCCATCCCCACACACTGAAACCCCTTCCCCACACTCTGAAACCTCTTCCCCATACACTGAAACCACTTCCCCACACACTGAAACCACTTCCCCACACACTGAAACCCCTGCCCCACAGACTGAAACCTCTTCCCCACACACTGAAACCCCTTCCCCACCCACTGAAACCCATCCACAGACACTGAAACCTCTTCCCCACACACTGAAAGGCCTTCCCCACACACTTAAACCCATCCCCACAGACTGAAACCCCTTCCCCACACTCTGAAACCTCTTCCCCACGCACTGAAACAATTCCCAACACACTGAATCCTCATCCCCACACACTGAAACCCCTTCCACACACACTGAAAGCCCTTCCCCACACACTTAAACCCATCCCCACAGACTGAAACTCCTTCCCCACACTCTGAAACCTCTTCCCCACACACTGAAACCACTTCCCCACACACTGAAACCACTTTTCCAAACACTGAAACCTCTTCCCCACACACGTAAAACTCTTCCCCACACACTGAAACCTCTTCCCCGCACACTGAAACCTCCTCCCCACACAATGAATCCCCTTCATCACACACTGAAACCCCTTCCCCACACACTGAAACCTCATCCCCACACACTGAAACAACTTCCCCACAGACTGAATCCCCTTCCCCACACTCTGAAACCTCTTCCCCACGCACTGAAACCTCTTCCCCACACACTGAATCCCCTTCCCCACACACTGTAACCCATCCCCACACACTGAAACCCCTTCCCCACACACTGAACCCCATACCCACACACTGAAACCCTTCCCCACGCACTGAAACCTCTTCCCAGAAACTGGAATCACTTCGCCACAGACTGAATCCCTTCCCCACACACTGAAACCTCTTCCCCACACACTGATACCTCTTCCACACACACTGAAACCTCTTCGCCACACACTGAAACCTCTTCCCCACACACTTTAACCTCTTCCCCACACACTGAAACCTCTTCCCCACACACTGAATCCCCTTCAGCACACACTGAAACCCCTTCCCCACACACTGAAACCACTTCCCCACAGACTGAAACCCCTTCCCCACACTCTGAAACCTCTTCCCCACACACTGAAACCACTTCCCCACACACTGAAACCACGTCCCCACACACTGATACCCCTTCCCCTCCCACTGAAACCTCTTCCCCACACACTGAAACCTCTTCCCCACACACTGAAACCCCTTCCCCACACACTTAAACCCATCCCCACAGACTGAAACCCCTTACCCACACTCTGAAACCTCTTCCCCACACACTGAAACCACTTCCCCACACACTGAAACCACTTCCCCACACACTGAAACCCCTTCCCCACAGACTGAAACCTCTTCCCCACACACTGAAACCTCTTCCCCACACACTGAAACCCCTTCCCCACCCACTAAAACCCATCCACACGCACTGAAACCTCTTCCCCACACATTGAAACCCCTTCCCCACACACTTAAACCCATCCCCACGCACTGAAACACTTCCCAACACACTGAATCCTCATCACCACTCACTGAAGCCCCTTCCCTACACACTGAAACCCCTTCCCCACACACTGAAACCCATTCCCACCCCCTGAAACACCTTCCCCACACACTGAACCCCATCCCCGCACACTGAAACACTTCCCCACACACTGAAACCTCTTCCCCACATACTGAAACCTCTTCGCCACAGACTGAAATCCTTCCCCACACACTGAAACCTCTTCCTCACACACTGAAACCGCTTCCCCACGCACTGAAAACTCTTCCACACACTCTGAAACCTCTTCCCCACACACTTAAACCCATCCCCACACACTGAAACCCTTCCCCACACACTGAAACCTCACCCACACACACTGAAACCGCTTCCCTACACACTGAAACCCCTACCCCGCACACTTAAACCCATCCCCACAAACTGAAACAATTCCCCACACACAGAAACCTCTTCCCCACACACTGAAACCTCTTGGCCACAGACTGAAATCCTTCCCCACAAACTGATACCTCTTCCGGACACACTGAAACCGATTCCCCACTCACTGAAACCTCTTCCACACACACTGCAACCTCTTCCCCACACACTGAAACCACTTCTCCACAGACTGAAACCCCTTCCCCTTACACTGAAACCCCTTCCCCACACACTGAAACCCAACCCCACACACTGAAACCTCTTCCCCACACACAGAAACCTCTTCCCCACACACTGAAACCACGTCTCCACAGACTGAAACCCCTACCCCACACACTGAAACCCCTTCCCCACACACTGATACCTCATCCCCACACACTGAAACCCCTACCCGACACACTGAAATCCCTTCCCCAAACACGGAAACCCATCACCACACACTGAAACCTCTTCCCCAAACACTGAAACCCCTTCCCCACACACTTAAACCCATCCCCACACACTGAAACAATTCCCCACACACTGAATCATCATCCCCACACACTGAAACCCCTTCCCTACACACTGAAACCCCTTCCCCACACACTGAAACCCATCCCCACACACTGAAAAACCTTCCCCACACACTGAAACCCATCCTCACAAACTGAAACACTTCCCCACACACTGAAACCTCTTCCCCACGCACTGAAACCTCTTCGCCACAGACTGAAATCCTTCCCCACACACTGAAACCTCTTCCTCACACACTGAAACCGCTTCCCCACGCACTGAAACCTCTTCCACACACACTGAAACCTCTTCCTCAAACGCTGAAACCCATCCACACACACTGAAACATCTACCCCACACACTGAAACCACTTCCCCACACACTGAAACCCATCCCCACACACCGAAACCCTTCCCCAGACACTGAAACATCATCCCCACACACTGAAACCTCTTCAACACACACTGATACCCCTTCCCCACCCACTGAAACCTCTTCCCCACACACTGAAACCTCTTCCCCACACACTGAAACCCCTTCCCCACACACTTAAACCCATCCCCACAGACTGAAACCCCTTCCCCACACTCTGAAACCTCTTCCCCACACACTGAAACCACTTCCCCACACACTGAAACCACTTCCCCACACACTGAAACCCCTTCCCCACAGACTGAAACCTCTTCCCCACACACTGAAACCTCTTCCCCACACACTGAAACCCCTTCCCCACCCACTAAAACCCATCCACACGCACTGAAACCTCTTCCCCACACACTGAAACCCCTTCCCCACACACTTAAACCCATCCCCACGCACTGAAACACTTCCCAACACACTGAATCCTCATCACCACTCACTGAAACCCCTTCCCTACACACTGAAACCCCTTCCCCACACACTGAAACCCATTCCCACCCCCTGAAACACCTTCCCCACACACTGAACCCCATCCCCGCACACTGAAACACTTCCCCACACACTGAAACCTCTTCCCCACATACTGAAACCTCTTCGCCACAGACTGAAATCCTTCCCCACACACTGAAACCTCTTCCTCGCACACTGAAACCGCTTCCCCACGCACTGAAACCTCTTCCACACACTCTGAAACCTCTTCCCCACACACTTAAACCCATCCCCACACACTGAAACCCTTCCCCACACACTGAAACCTCACCCACACACACTGAAACCGCTTCCCTACACACTGAAACCCCTACCCCGCACACTTAAACCCATCCCCACAAACTGAAACAATTCCCCACACACAGAAACCTCTTCCCCACACACTGAAACCTCTTGGCCACAGACTGAAATCCTTCCCCACAAACTGATACCTCTTCCGGACACACTGAAACCGATTCCCCACTCACTGAAACCTCTTCCACACACACTGCAACCTCTTCCCCAAACACTGAAACCTCTTCCCCACACACAGAAACCTCTTCCCCACACACTGAAACCCCTTCCCCGCACACTGAAACCTCTTCCCCACACACTGAAGCCTCTTCCCCACACACTGAAAACACTTCTCCACAGACTGAAACCCCTTCCCCTTACACTGAAACCCCTTCCCCACACACTGAAACCCAACCCCACACACTGAAACCTCTTCCCCACACACAGAAACCTCTTCCCCACAAACTGAAACCCCTTCCCCACAGTCTGAAACCTCTTCCCACACACTGAAGCCTCTTCCCCACACACTGAAACCACGTCTCCACAGACTGAAACCCCTACCCCACACACTGAAACCCCTTCCCCACACACTGATACCTCATCCCCACACACTGAAACCCCTACCCGACACACTGAAATCCCTTCCCCAAACACGGAAACCCATCACCACACACTGAAACCTCTTCCCCAAACACTGAAACCCCTTCCCCACACACTTAAACCTATCCCCACACACTGAAACAATTCCCCACACACTGAATCATCATCCCCACACACTGAAACCCCTTCCCTACACACTGAAACCCCTTCCCCACACACTGAAACCCATCCCCACACACTGAAAAACCTTCCCCACACACTGAAACCCATCCTCACAAACTGAAACACTTCCCCACACACTGAAACCTCTTCCCCACACACTGAAACCTCTTCGCCACAGACTGAAATTCTTCCCCACACACTGAAACCTCTTCCTCACACACTGAAACCGCTTCCCCACGCACTGAAACCTCTTCCACACACACTGAAACCTCTTCCTCAAACGCTGAAACCCATCCACACACACTGAAACATCTACCCCACACACTGAAACCACTTCCCCACACACTGAAACCCATCCCCACACACCGAAACCCTTCCCCAGACACTGAAACATCATCCCCACACACTGAAACCTCTTCAACACACACTGAAAGCCATTCCCCACACACTTAAACCCGTCCCCACACACTGAAACCCTTCCCCACACACTGAAACCTCATCCCCACACACTGAAACCGCTTCCCTGCACACTGAAACCCCTTCCCAACACACTGAAACCCATCCCCACACACTGAAACCCCTTCCCCACAAACTTAAACCCTTCCCCAAGCACTGAAACACTTCCCCACACACTGAAACCTCTTCCCCACACACTGAAACCTCTTCGCCACAGACTGAAAACCTTCCCCACACACTGATACCTCTTCCCGACACACTGAAACCGATTCCACACGCACTGAAACCTCTTCCACACACACTGAAACCTCTTCACCAAACACTGAAACCTCTTCCCCACACACTGAAACCTCTTCCCCACACACTGAAACCTCTTCCCCGCAAACTGAAACCTCCTCCCCACACACTGAATCCCCTTCACCACACACTGAAACCCCTTCCGCACACACTGAAACCTCATCCCCACACACTGAAACAACTTCCCCACAGACTGAAATCCTTCCCCACACACTGATACCTCTTCCTGACACACTGAAACCGATTCCCCACGTACTGAAACCTCTTCCACACAACCTGCAATCTCTTCCCCAAACACTGAAACCTCTTCCCCACACACTGAAACCTCTTCCCCACACACTGAAACCCCTTCCCCGCACACTGAAACCTCTTCCCCACGCACTGAAGCCTCTTCCCCACACACTGAAACCACTTATCCACAGACTGAAACACCTTCCCCTTACACTGAAACCCCTTCCCCACACACTGAAACCCACCCCCACACACTGAAACCTTTTCACCACTTTCAGAAACCTCTTCCCCACAAACTGAAACCCCTTCCCCACACTCTGAAACCTCTTCCCCACACACTGAAGCCTCTTCCCCACACACTGAAACCACTTCTCCACAGACTGAAACCCCTTCCCCACACACTGAAACCCCTTCCCCACCCACTGCTACCTGTTCCCCACAGACTGGAACCCCTACCCCACACACTGTGACCTCTCCAACACACACTGAAACCTCTTCCCCACACACTGAAACACCTTCCCCACACACTGAAATCCTTTCCCCAAACACGGAAACCCATCACCACACACTGAAACCTCTTCCCCACACACTGAAACCCCTTCCCCACACACTGAATCATCATCCCCACACACTGAAACCCCTTCCCTACACACTGAAACCCCTTCCCCACACACTGAAACCCATCCCCACACACTGAAAAACCTTCCCCACACACTGAAACCCATCCTCACAAACTGAAACACTTCCCCACACACTGAAACCTCTTCCCCACACACTGAATCCTCTTCGCCACAGACTGAAATCCTTCCCCACAAACTGAAACCTCTTCCTCACACACTGAAACCGCTTCCCCACGCACTGAAACCTCTTCCACACACACTGAAACCTCTTCCTCAAACACTGAAACCCATCCACACACACTGAAACATCTTCCCCACACACTGAAACCCCTTCCCCACACACTTAAACCCATCCCCACACACCGAAACCCATCCCCAGACACTGAAACATCATCCCCACACACTGAAACCTCTTCAACACACACTGAAACCCATTCCCCACACACTTAAACCCGTCCCCACACACTGAAACCCTTCCCAACACACTGAAACCCATCCCCACACACTGAAACCCCTTCCCCACACACTTAAACCCATCCCCAAGCACTGAAACACTTCCCCACACACTGAAACCTCTTCCCCACACACTGAAACCTCTTCGCCAAAGACTGAAAACCTTCCCCACACACTGATACCTCTTCCCGACACACTGAAACCGATTCCACACGCACTGAAACCTCTTCCACACACACTGAAACCTCTTCCCCAAACACTGAAACCTCTTCCCCACACACTGAAACCTCTTCCCCGCAAACTGAAACCTCCTCCCCACACACTGAATCCCCTTCACCACACACTGAAACCCCTTCCGCACACACTGAAACCTCATCCCCACACACTGAAACAACTTCCCCACAGACTGAAATCCTTCCCCACACACTGATACCTCTTCCTGACACACTGAAACCGATTCCCCACGTACTGAAACCTCTTCCACACACACTGCAATCTCTTCCCCAAACACTGAAACCTCTTCCGCACATACTGAAACCTCTTCCCCACACACTGAAACCCCTTCCCCGCACACTGAAACCTCTACCCCACACACTGAAGCCTCTTCCCCACACACTGAAACCACTTCTCCACAGACTGAAACCCCTTCCCCTTACAGTGAAACCCCTTCCCCACACACTGAATCATCATCCCCACACACTGAAACCCCTTCCCTACACACTGAAACCCCTTCCCCACACACTGAAACCCATCCCCACACACTGAAAAACCTTCCCCACACACTGAAACCCATCCTCACAAACTGAAACACTTCCCCACACACTGAAACCTCTTCCCCACACACTGAAACCTCTTCGCCACAGACTGAAATTCTTCCCCACACACTGAAACCTCTTCCTCACACACTGAAACCGCTTCCCCACGCACTGAAACCTCTTCCACACACACTGAAACCTCTTCCTCAAACGCTGAAACCCATCCACACACACTGAAACATCTACCCCACACACTGAAACCACTTCCCCACACACTGAAACCCATCCCCACACACCGAAACCCTTCCCCAGACACTGAAACATCATCCCCACACACTGAAACCTCTTCAACACACACTGAAAGCCATTCCCCACACACTTAAACCCGTCCCCACACACTGAAACCCTTCCCCACACACTGAAACCTCATCCCCACACACTGAAACCGCTTCCCTGCACACTGAAACCCCTTCCCAACACACTGAAACCCATCCCCACACACTGAAACCCCTTCCCCACAAACTTAAACCCTTCCCCAAGCACTGAAACACTTCCCCACACACTGAAACCTCTTCCCCACACACTGAAACCTCTTCGCCACAGACTGAAAACCTTCCCCACACACTGATACCTCTTCCCGACACACTGAAACCGATTCCACACGCACTGAAACCTCTTCCACACACACTGAAACCTCTTCACCAAACACTGAAACCTCTTCCCCACAAACTGAAACCTCTTCCCCACACACTGAAACCTCTTCCCCGCAAACTGAAACCTCCTCCCCACACACTGAATCCCCTTCACCACACACTGAAACCCCTTCCGCACACACTGAAACCTCATCCCCACACACTGAAACAACTTCCCCACAGACTGAAATCCTTCCCCACACACTGATACCTCTTCCTGACACACTGAAACCGATTCCCCACGTACTGAAACCTCTTCCACACAACCTGCAATCTCTTCCCCAAACACTGAAACCTCTTCCCCACACACTGAAACCTCTTCCCCACACACTGAAACCCCTTCCCCGCACACTGAAACCTCTTCCCCACGCACTGAAGCCTCTTCCCCACACACTGAAACCACTTATCCACAGACTGAAACACCTTCCCCTTACACTGAAACCCCTTCCCCACACACTGAAACCCACCCCCACACACTGAAACCTTTTCACCACTTTCAGAAACCTCTTCCCCACAAACTGAAACCCCTTCCCCACACTCTGAAACCTCTTCCCCACACACTGAAGCCTCTTCCCCACACACTGAAACCACTTCTCCACAGACTGAAACCCCTTCCCCACACACTGAAACCCCTTCCCCACCCACTGCTACCTGTTCCCCACAGACTGGAACCCCTACCCCACACACTGTGACCTCTCCAACACACACTGAAACCTCTTCCCCACACACTGAAACACCTTCCCCACACACTGAAATCCTTTCCCCAAACACGGAAACCCATCACCACACACTGAAACCTCTTCCCCACACACTGAAACCCCTTCCCCACACACTGAATCATCATCCCCACACACTGAAACCCCTTCCCTACACACTGAAACCCCTTCCCCACACACTGAAACCCATCCCCACACACTGAAAAACCTTCCCCACACACTGAAACCCATCCTCACAAACTGAAACACTTCCCCACACACTGAAACCTCTTCCCCACACACTGAATCCTCTTCGCCACAGACTGAAATCCTTCCCCACAAACTGAAACCTCTTCCTCACACACTGAAACCGCTTCCCCACGCACTGAAACCTCTTCCACACACACTGAAACCTCTTCCTCAAACACTGAAACCCATCCACACACACTGAAACATCTTCCCCACACACTGAAACCCCTTCCCCACACACTTAAACCCATCCCCACACACCGAAACCCATCCTCAGACACTGAAACATCATCCCCACACACTGAAACCTCTTCAACACACACTGAAACCCATTCCCCACACACTTAAACCCGTCCCCACACACTGAAACCCTTCCCAACACACTGAAACCCATCCCCACACACTGAAACCCCTTCCCCACACACTTAAACCCATCCCCAAGCACTGAAACACTTCCCCACACACTGAAACCTCTTCCCCACACACTGAAACCTCTTCGCCAAAGACTGAAAACCTTCCCCACACACTGATACCTCTTCCCGACACACTGAAACCGATTCCACACGCACTGAAACCTCTTCCACACACACTGAAACCTCTTCCCCAAACACTGAAACCTCTTCCCCACACACTGAAACCTCTTCCCCGCAAACTGAAACCTCCTCCCCACACACTGAATCCCCTTCACCACACACTGAAACCCCTTCCGCACACACTGAAACCTCATCCCCACACACTGAAACAACTTCCCCACAGACTGAAATCCTTCCCCACACACTGATACCTCTTCCTGACACACTGAAACCGATTCCCCACGTACTGAAACCTCTTCCACACACACTGCAATCTCTTCCCCAAACACTGAAACCTCTTCCGCACATACTGAAACCTCTTCCCCACACACTGAAACCCCTTCCCCGCACACTGAAACCTCTACCCCACACACTGAAGCCTCTTCCCCACACACTGAAACCACTTCTCCACAGACTGAAACCCCTTCCCCTTACAGTGAAACCCCTTCCCCACACACTGAAACCCATCCCCACACACTGAAACCTCTTCCCCACACACAGAAACCTCTTCCCTACAAACTGAAACCCCTTCCCCACACTCTGAAACCTCTTCCCCACACACTGAAGCCTCTTCCCCACACACTGAAACCACTTCTCCACAGACTGAAACCCCGTCCCCACACACTGAAACCCCTTCCCCACACACTGCTACCTCTTCCCCACAGACTGAAACCCCTACCCCACACACTGTGACCTCTCCAACACACACTGAAACCTCTTCCCCACACACTGAACCACCTTCCCCACACACTTAAACCCATCCCCACACACTGAAACACTTCCCCACACACTTAATCCTCATCCCCAGACAGTGAAACCCCTTCCCTACACACTGAAACCCCTTCGCCACACACTGAAAACAATTCCCACACACTGAAACACCTTCCCCACACACTGAAACCCATCCCCACACACTGAAACACTTCCCCACACACTGAGACCTCTTCCCCACACAATGAAACCTCTTCGCCACAGACTGAAATCCTTCCCCACACACTGAAACCTCTTCCTCACACACTGAAACCGCTTCCCCACGCACTGAAACCTCTTCCACACACACTGAAACCTCTTCCCCAAACACTGAAACCCATCCCCACACACTGAAACCCCTTCCCCACACACTGAAACCCTTCCCCCGACACTGAAACCTCATCACCACACACTGAAACCTCTTCAACACACACTGAAACCCCTTCCCCACACACTTAAACTCGTCCCCACACACTGAAACCCTTCCCCACACACTGAAACCTCATCCCCACACACTGAAACTGCTTCCCTGCACACGGAAACCCCTACCCAACACACTGCAACCCATCCCCACACACTGAAACACTTCCCCACAGACTGAAACCTCTTCCCCACACACTGAAAACGCTTCGCCACAGTCTGAAAACAATCCCCACACACTGATACCTCTTCCTGTCACACTGAAACCGATTCCACACGCACTGAAGCCTCTTCCACACATACTGAAACCTCTTCCCCAAACACTGAAACCTGTTCCCCACACACTGAAACCACTTCCCCACACACTGAAACCACTTTTCCAAACACTGAAACCTCTTCCCCACACACGTAAAACTCTTCCCCACACACTGAAACCTCTTCCCCGCACACTGAAACCTCCTCCCCACACACTGAATCCCCTTCATCACACACTGAAACCCCTTCCCCACACACTGAAACCTCATCCCCACACACTGAAACAACTTCCCCACAGACTGAATCCCCTTCCCCACACTCTGAAACCTCTTCCCCACGCACTGAAACCTCTTCCCCACACACTGAATCCCCTTCCCCACACACTGTAACCCATCCCCACACACTGAAACCCCTTCCCCACACACTGAACCCCATACCCACACACTGAAACCCTTCCCCACGCACTGAAACCTCTTCCCCGAAACTGGAACCACTTCGCCACAGACTGAAACCCCTTCCCCACACACTGAAACCTCTTCCCCACACACTGATACCTCTTCCACACACACTGAAACCTCTTCGCCACACACTGAAACCTCTTCCCCACACATTTTAACCTCTTCCCCACACACTGAAACCTCTTCCCCACACACTGAATCCCCTTCAGCACACACTGAAAACCCTTCCCCACACACTGAAACCACTTCCCCACAGACTGAAACCCCTTCCCCACACTCTGAAACCTCTTCCCCACACACTGAAACCACTTCCCCACACACTGAAACCACGTCCCCACACACTGAAACCCCTTCCCCACCCACTGAAACCTCTTCCCCACACACTGAAACCTCTTCCCCACACACTGAAACCACTTCCCCACACACTTAAACCCATCCCCACAGACTGAAACCCCTTCCCCACACACTGAAACCTCTTCCCCACACACTGAAACCACTTTCCCACACACTGAAACCACTTCCCCACACACTGAAACCCCTTCCCCACAGACTGAAACCTCTTCCCCACACACTGAAACCTCTTCCCCACACACTGAAACCCCTTCCCCACCCACTAAAACCCATCCACACGCACTGAAACCTCTTCCCCACACACTGAAACCCCTTCCCCACACACTTAAACCCATCCCCACGCACTGAAACACTTCCCAACACACTGAATCCTCATCACCACTCACTGAAACCCCTTCCCTACACACTGAAACCCCTTCCCCACACACTGAAACCCATTCCCACCCCCTGAAACACCTTCCCCACACACTGAACCCCATCCCCGCACACTGAAACACTTCCCCACACACTGAAACCTCTTCCCCACATACTGAAACCTCTTCGCCACAAACTGAAATCCTTCCCCACACACTGAAACCTCTTCCTCACACACTGAAACCGCTTCCCCACGCACTGAAACCTCTTCCACACACTCTGAAACCTCTTCCCCACACACTTAAACCCATCCCCACACACTGAAACCCTTCCCCACACACTGAAACCTCACCCACACACACTGAAACCGCTTCCCTACACACTGAAACCCCTACCCCGCACACTTAAACCCATCCCCACAAACTGAAACAATTCCCCACACACAGAAACTTCTTCCCCACATACTGAATCCTCTTCGCCACAGACTGAAATCCTTCCCCACACACTGAAACCTCTTCCTCACACACTGAAACCGCTTCCCCACGCACTGAAACCTCTTCCACACACTCTGCAACCTCTTCCCCACACACTTAAACCCATCCCCACACACTGAAACCCTTCCCCACACACTGAAACCTCACCCACACACACTGAAACCGCTTCCCTACACACTGAAACCCCTACCCCGCACACTTAAACCCATCCCCACAAACTGAAATAATTCCCCACACACAGAAACCTCTTCCCCACACACTGAAACCTCTTGGCCACAGACTGAAATCCTTCCCCACAAACTGATACCTCTTCCGGACACACTGAAACCGATTCCCCACTCACTGAAACCTCTTCCACACACACTGCAACCTCTTCCCCAAACACTGAAACCTCTTCCCCACACACAGAAACCTCTTCCCCACACACTGAAACCCCTTCCCCGCACACTGAAACCTCTTCCCCACACACTGAAGCCTCTTCCCCACACACTGAAACCACTTCTCCACAGACTGAAACCCCTTCCCCTTACACTGAAACCCCTTCCCCACACACTGAAACCCAACCCCACACACTGAAACCTCTTCCCCACACACAGAAACCTCTTCCCCACAAACTGAAACCCCTTCCCCACAGTCTGAAACCTCTTCCCACACACTGAAGCCTCTTCCCCACACACTGAAACCACGTCTCCACAGACTGAAACCCCTACCCCACACACTGAAACCCCTTCCCCACACACTGATACCTCATCCCCACACACTGAAACCCCTACCCGACACACTGAAATCCCTTCCCCAAACACGGAAACCCATCACCACACACTGAAACCTCTTCCCCAAACACTGAAACCCCTTCCCCACACACTTAAACCCATCCCCACACACTGAAACAATTCCCCACACACTGAATCATCATCCCCACACACTGAAACCCCTTCCCTACACACTGAAACCCCTTCCCCACACACTGAAACCCATCCCCACACACTGAAAAACCTTCCCCACACACTGAAACCCATCCTCACAAACTGAAACACTTCCCCACACACTGAAACCTCTTCCCCACACACTGAAACCTCTTCCTCACACACTGAAACCGCTTCCCCACGCACTGAAACCTCTTCCACACACACTGAAACCTCTTCCTCAAACGCTGAAACCCATCCACACACACTGAAACATCTACCCCACACACTGAAACCACTTCCCCACACACTGAAACCCATCCCCACACACCGAAACCCTTCCCCAGACACTGAAACATCATCCCCACACACTGAAACCTCTTCAACACACACTGAAACCCATTCCCCACACACTTAAACCCGTCCCCACACACTGAAACCCTTCCCCACACACTGAAACCTCATCCCCACACACTGAAACCGCTTCCCTGCACACTGAAACCCCTTCCCAACACACTGAAACCCATCCCCACACACTGAAACCCCTTCCCCACACACTTAAACCCATCCCCAAGCACTGAAACACTTCCCCACACACTGAAACCTCTTCCCCACACACTGAAACCTCTTCGCCACAGACTGAAAACCATCCCCACACACTGATACCTCTTCCCGACACACTGAAACCGATTCCACACGCACTGAAACCTCTTCCACACACACTGAAACCTCTTCCCCAAACACTGAAACCTCTTCCCCACACACTGAAACCTCTTCCCCACACACTGAAACCTCTTCCCCGCAAACTGAAACCTCCTCCCCACACACTGAATCCCCTTCACCACACACTGAAACCCCTTCCGCACACACTGAAACCTCATCCCCACACACTGAAACAACTTCCCCACAGACTGAAATCCTTCCCCACACACTGATACCTCTTCCTGACACACTGAATCCGATTCCCCACGTACTGAAACCTCTTCCACACACACTGCAATCTCTTCCCCAAACACTGAAACCTCTTCCCCACACACAGAAACCTCTTCCCCACACACTGAAACCCCTTCCCCGCACACTGAAACCTCTTCCCCACACACTGATGCCTCTTCCCCACACACTGAAACCACTTCTCCACAGACTGAAACCCCTTCCCCTTATACTGAAACCCCTTCCCCACACACTGAAACCCAACCCCACACACTGAAACCTCTTCCCCACACACAGAAACCTCTTCCCCACAAACTGAAACCCCTTCCCCACAGTCTGAAACCTCTTCCCACACACTGAAGCCTCTTCCCCACACACTGAAACCACGTCTCCACTGACTGAAACCCCTACCCCACACACTGAAACCCCTTCCCCACACACTGATACCTCATCCCCACACACTGAAACCCCTACCCGACACACTGAAATCCCTTCCCCAAACACGGAAACCCATCACCACACACTGAAACCTCTTCCCCAATCACTGAAACCCCTTCCCCACACACTTAAACCCATCCCCACACACTGAAACAATTCCCCACACACTGAATCATCATCCCCACACACTGAAACCCCTTCCCTACACACTGAAACCCCTTCCCCACACACTGAAACCCATCCCCACACACTGAAAAACCTTCCCCACACACTGAAACCCATCCTCACAAACTGAAACACTTCCCCACACACTGAAACCTCTTCCCCACACACTGAAACCTCTTCCTCACACACTGAAACCGCTTCCCCACGCACTGAAACCTCTTCCACACACACTGAAACCTCTTCCTCAAACGCTGAAACCCATCCACACACACTGAAACATCTACCCCACACACTGAAACCACTTCCCCACACACTGAAACCCATCCCCACACACCGAAACCCTTCCCCAGACACTGAAACATCATCCCCACACACTGAAACCTCTTCAACACACACTGAAACCCATTCCCCACACACTTAAACCCGTCCCCACACACTGAAACCCTTCCCCACACACTGAAACCTCATCCCCACACGCTGAAACCGCTTCCCTGCACACTGAAACCCCTTCCCAACACACTGAAACCCATCCCCACACACTGAAACCCCTTCCCCACACACTTAAACCCATCCCCAAGCACTGAAACACTTCCCCACACACTGAAACCTCTTCCCCACACACTGAAACCTCTTCGCCACAGACTGAAAACCTTCCCCACACACTGATACCTCTTCCCGACACACTGAAACCGATTCCACACGCACTGAAACCTCTTCCCCGCAAACTGAAACCTCCTCCCCACACACTGAATCCCCTTCACCACACACTGAAACCCCTTCCGCACACACTGAAACATCATCCCCACACACTGAAACCTCTTCAACACACACTGAAACCCATTCCCCACACACTTAAACCCGTCCCAACACAATGAAACCCTTCCCAACACACTGAAACCCATCCCCACACACTGAAACCCCTTCCCCACACACTTAAACCCATCCCCAAGCACTGAAACACTTCCCCACACACTGAAACCTCTTCCCCACACACTGAAACCTCTTCGCCAACGACTGAAAACCTTCCCCACACACTGACACCTCTTCCCGACACACTGAAACCGATTCCACACGCACTGAAACCTCTTCCACACACACTAAAACCTCTTCCCCAAACACTGAAACCTCGTCCCCACACACTGAAACCTGTTCCCCACACACTGAAACCTCTTCCCTGCAAACTGAAACCTCCTCCCCACACACTGAATGCTCTTCACCACACACTGAAACCCCTTCCGCACACACTGAAACCTCATCCCCACACACTGAAACAACTTCCCCACAGACTGAAATCCTTCCCCACACACTGATACCTCTTCCTGACACACTGAAACCGATTCCCCACGTACTGAAACCTCTTCCACACACACTGCAATCTCTTCCCCAAACACTGAAACCTCTTCCCCACATACTGAAACCTCTTCCCCACACACTGAAACCCCTTCCCCACACACTGAAACTTCTTCCCCACACACTGAAGCCTCTTCCCCACACACTGAAACCACTTCTCCACAGACTGAAACCCCTTCCCCTTACACTGAAACCCCTTCTCCACACAGTGAAACCCATCCCCACACACTGAAACCTCTTCCCCACACACAGAAACCTCTTCCCCACAAACTGAAACCCCTTCACCACACTCTGAAACCTCTTCCCCACACACTGAAGCCTCTTCCCCACACACTGAAACCACTTCTCCACAGACTGAAACCCCGTCCCCACACACTGAAACCCCTTCCCCACACACTGCTACCTCTTCCCCACAGACTGAAACCCCTACCCCACACACTGTGACCTCTCCAACACACACTGAAACCTCTTCCCCACACACTGAACCACCTTCCCCACACACTTAAACCCATCCCCACACACTGAAACACTTCCCCACACACTGAATCCTCATCCCTACACACTGAAACCCCTTCCCCACACACTGAAACCAATCCCCACACACTGAAACACCTTCCCCACACACTGAAACCCATCCCCACACACTGAAACACTTCCCCACACACTGAGACCTCTTCCCCACACAATGAAACCTCTTCGCCACAGACTGAAATCCTTCCCCACACACTGAAACCTCTTCCTCAAACACTGAAACCGCTTCCCCACGCACTGAAACCTCTTCCACACACACTGAAACCTATTCCCCAAACACTGAAACCCATCCCCACACACTGAAACCCCTTCCCCACACACTGAAACCCTTCCCCCGACACTGAAACCTCATCCCCACACACTGAAACCTCTTCAACACACACTGAAACCCCTTCCCCACACACTTAAACCCGTCCCCACACACTGAAACCCTTCCCCACACACTGAAACCTCATCCCCACACACTGAAACTGCTTCCCTGCACACGGAAACCCCTTCCTAACACACTGAAACCCATCCCCACACACTGAAACACTTCCCCACAGACTGAAACCTCTTCCCCACACACTGAAACCGCTTCGCCACAGTCTGAAAACAATCCCCACACACTGATACCTCTTCCTGTCACACTGAAACCGATTCCACACGCACTGAAACCTCTTCCACACATACTGAAACCTCTTCCCCAAACACTGAAACCTCTTCCCCACACACTGAAACCTCTTCCCCACACACTGAAACCTCTTCCCCGCACACTGAAACCTCCTCCCCACACACTGAATCCCCTTCAGAACACACTGAAACCCCTTCCCCACACACTGAAACCACATCCCCACACACTGAAACAACTTCCCCACAGACTGAAGCCCCTTCCCCACACTCTGAAACCTCTTCCCCACGCACTGAAACCTCTTCCCCACACACTGAATCCCCTTCCCCACACACTGTAACCCATCCCCACACACTGAAACCCCTTCCCCACACTCTGAACCCCATCCCCACACACTGAAACCCTTCCCCACGCACTGAAACCTCTTCGCAGAAACTGAAACCTCTTCGCCACAGACTGAAACCCTTCCCCACACACTGAAACCTCTTCCCCACACACTGATACCTCTTCCACACACACTGAAACCTCTTCGCCACACACTGAAACCTCTTCCCCACACACTTTAACCTCTTCCCCACACACTGAAACCTCTTCCCCACACACTGAATCCCCTTCAGCACACACTGAAACCTCTTGCCCACACACTGAAACCACTTCCCCACAGACTGAAACCACTTCCCCACACTCTGAAACCTCTTCCCCACACACTGAAACCACTTCCCCACACACTGAAACCACTTCCCCATACACTGAAACCACTTCCCCACACACTGAAACCACTTCCCCACACACTGAAACCTCTTCCCCACACACTGAAACCTCTTCCCCACACACTGAAAACCCCTCCCCACACACTTAAACCCATCCCCACAGACTGAAACCCCTTCCCCACACTCTGAAACCTCTTCCCCACACACTGAAACCACTTTCCCACACACTGAAACCCCTTCCCCACCCACAGAAACCTCTTCCCCACACACTGAAACCTCTTCCCCACTCACTGAAACCCCTTCCCCACCCACTGAAACCCATCCCCACCCACTGAAACACCTTCCCCACACACTGAAACCCATCCCCGCACACTGAAAGACTTCCCCACACACTGAAACCTCTTCCCCACACACTGAAACATCTTCGCCACAGACTGAAATCCTTCCCCACACACTGAAACCTCTTCCCCACAGACTGAAACCTCTTCCCCCCACACTGAAACCTCTTCGCCACAGACTGAAATCATTCCCCACACACTGAAACCTCTTCCTCACACACTGAAACCTCTTCCCCAAACACTGAAACCCATCCCCACACACTGAAACATCTTCCCCACACACTGAAACCCCTTCCCCACACACTGAAACCCATCCCCACACACTGCTACCTCTTCCCCACCGACTGTAACCCCTTCCCCACACACTGAAACCCCTTCCCCACACACTGCGACCTCTTCCCCACAGACTGAAACCCCTACCCCACCCACTGTGACCTCTCCAACACACACTGAAACCTCTTCCCCACACACTGAACCACCTTCCCCACACACTTAAACCCATCCCCACACACTGAAACACTTCCCCACACACTGAATCCTCATCCCCACACACTGAAACCCCTTCCCTACACACTGAAACCCCTTCCCCACACACTGAAACCAATCCCCACACACTGAAACACCTTCCCCACACACTGAAACCCATCCCCACACACTGAAACACTTCCCCACGCACTGAAACCTCTTCCACACACACTGAAACCTCTTCCTCAAACACTGAAACCCATCCACACACACTGAAACATCTTCCCCACACACTGAAACCCTTTCCCCACACACTTAAACCCATCCCCACACACCGAAGCCCTTCCCCAGACACTGAAACATCATCCCCACACACTGAAACCTCTTCAACACACACTGAAACCCATTCCCCACACACTTAAACCCGTCCCCACACACTGAAACCCTTCCCCACACACTGAAACCTCATCCCCACACACTTAAACCGCTTCCCTGCACACTGAAACCCCTTCCCAACACACTGAAACCCATCCCCACACACTGAAACCCCTTCCCCACACACTTAAACCCATCCCCAAGCACTGAAACACATCCCCACACACTGAAACCTCTTCCCCACACACTGAAACATCTTCGCCAAAGACAGAAAACCTTCCCCACACACTGATACCTCTTCCCGACACACTGAAACCGATTCCACACGCACTGAAACCTCTTCCACACACACTGAAACCTCTTCCCCAAACACTGAAACCTCTTCCCCACACACTGAAACCTCTTCCCCACACACTGAAACCTCTTCCCCGCAAACTGAAACCTCCTCCCCACACACTGAATCCCCTTCACCACACACTGAAACCCCTTCCGCACACACTGAAACCTCATCCCCACACACTGAAACAACTTCCCCACAGACTGAAATCCTTCCCCACACACTGATACCTCTTCCTGACACACTGAAACCGATTCCCCACGTACTGAAACCTCTTCCACACACACTGCAATCTCTTCCCCAAGCACTGAAACCTCTTCCCCACACACTGAAACCTCCTCCCCACACACTGAAACCCCTTCCCCGCACACTGAAACCTCTTCCCCACACACTGAAGCCTCTTCCCCACACACTGAAACCACTTCTCCACCCACTGAAACCTCTTCCCCTTACACTGAAACCCCTTCCCCACACACTGAAACCCATCCCCACACACTGAAACCTCTTCCCCACACACAGAAACCTCTTCCCCACAAACTGAAACCCCTTCCCCACACTCTGAAACCTCTTCCCCACACACTGAAGCCTCTTCCCCACACACTGAAACCACTTCTCCACAGACTGAAACCCCTTCCCCACACACTGAAACCCCTTCCCCACACACTGCTACCTCTTACCCACAGACTGAAACCCCTACCCCACACACTGTGAACTCTCCAACACACACTGAAACCTCTTCCCCACACACTGAACCACCTTCCCCACACACTTAAACCCATCCCCACACACTGAAACACTTCCCCACACACTGAATCCTCATCCCCACACACTGAAACCCCTTCCCTACACACTGAAACCCCTTCCCCACACACTGAAACCAATCCCCACACACTGAAACACCTTCCCCACACACTGAAACCCATCCCCACACACTGAAACACTTCCCCACACACTGAAACCTCTTCCCCACACACTGAAACCTCTTCGCCACAGACTGAAATCCTTCCCCACACACTGAAACCTCTTCCCCACAAACTGAAACCGCTTCCCCACGCACTGAAACCTCTTCCACACACACTGAAACCTCTTCCCCACACACTTAAACCCATCCCCACACACTGAAACCCTTCCCCAGACACTGAAACCTCATCCCCACACACTGAAACCTCTTCAACACACACTGAAACCCCTTCCCCACACACTTAAACCCGTCCCCACACACTGAAACCCTTCCCCACACACTGAAACCTCATCCCCACACACTGAAACTGCTTCCCTGCACACGGAAACCCCTTCCCAACACACTGAAACCCATCCCCACACACTGAAACACTTCCCCACAGACTGAAACCTCTTCCCCACACACTGAAACCGCTTCGCCACAGACTGAAAACAATCCCCACTCACTGATACCTCTTCCTGTCACACTGAAACCGATTCCACATGCTCTGAAACCTCTTCCACACATACTGAAACCTCTTCCCCAAACACTGAAACCTCTTCCCCACACACTGAAACCTCTTCCCCACACACTGAAACCTCTTCCCCGCAAACTGAAACCTCCTCCCCACACACTGAATGCCCTTCACCACACTCTGAAACCCCTTCCGCACACACTGAAACCTCATCCCCACACACTGAAACAACTTCCCCACAGACTGAAATCCTTCCCCACACACTGATACCTCTTCCTGACACACTGAAACCGATTCCCCACGTACTGAAACCTCTTCCACACACACTGCAATCTCTTCCGCAAACACTGAAACCTCTTCCCCACATACTGAAACCTCTTCCCCACACACTGAAACCCCTTCCCCGCACACTGAAACCTCTTCCCCACACACTGAAGCCTCTTCCCCACACACTGAAACCACTTCTCCACAGACTGAAACCCCGTCCCCACACACTGAAACCCCTTCCCCACACAATGCTACCTCTTCCCCAAAGACTGAAACCCCTACCCCACACACTGTGACCTCTCCAACACACACTGAAACCTCTTCCCCACAAACTGAACCACCTTCCCCACACACTTAAACCCATCCCCACACACTGAAACACTTCCCCACACACTGAATCCTCATCCCCACACACTGAAACCCCTTCCCTCCACACTGAAACCCCTTCCCCACACACTGAAACCAATCCCCACACACTGAAACACCTTCCCCACACACTGAAACCCATCCCCACACACTGAAACACTTCCCCACACACTGAGACCTCTTCCCCACACAATGAAACCTCTTCGCCACAGACTGAAATCCTTCCCCACACACTGAAACCTCTTCCTCACACACTGAAACCGCTTCCCCACGCACTGAAACCTCTTCCACACACACTGAAACCTATTCCCCAAACACTGAAACCCATCCCCACACACTGAAACCCCTTCCCCACACACTGAAACCCTTCCCCCGACACTGAAACCTCATCCCCACACACTGAAACATCTTCAACACACACTGAAACCCCTTCCCCACACACTTAAACCCGTCCCCACACACTGAAACCCTTCCCCACACACTGAAACCTCATCCCCACACACTGAAACTGCTTCCCTGCACACGGAAACCCCTTCCCAACACACTGAAACCCATCCCCACACACTGAAACACTTCCCCACAGACTGAAACCTCTTCCCCACACACTGAAACGGCTTCGCCACAGTCTGAAAACAATCCCCACACACTGATACCTCTTCCTGTCACACTGAAACCGATTCCACACGCACTGAAACCTCTTCCACACATACTGAAACCTCTTCCCCAAACACTGACACCTCTTCCCCACACACTGAAACCTCTTCCCCACACACTGAAACCTCTTCCCCGCACACTGAAACCTCCTCCCCACACACTGAATCCCCTTCAGAACACACTGAAACCCCTTCCCCACACACTGAAACCACATCCCCACACACTGAAACAACTTCCCCACAGACTGAAACCCCTTCCCCACACTCTGAAACCTCTTCCCCACGCACTGAAACCTCTTCCCCACACACTGAAACATCTTCAACACACACTGAAACCCCTTCCCCACACACTTAAACCCGTCCCCACACACTGAAACCCTTCCCCACACACTGAAACCTCATCCCCACACACTGAAACTGCTTCCCTGCACACGGAAACCCCTTCCCAACACACTGAAACCCATCCCCACACACTGAAACACTTCCCCACAGACTGAAACCTCTTCCCCACACACTGAAACGGCTTCGCCACAGTCTGAAAACAATCCCCACACACTGATACCTCTTCCTGTCACACTGAAACCGATTCCACACGCACTGAAACCTCTTCCACACATACTGAAACCTCTTCCCCAAACACTGACACCTCTTCCCCACACACTGAAACCTCTTCCCCACACACTGAAACCTCTTCCCCGCACACTGAAACCTCCTCCCCACACACTGAATCCCCTTCAGAACACACTGAAACCCCTTCCCCACACACTGAAACCACATCCCCACACACTGAAACAACTTCCCCACAGACTGAAACCCCTTCCCCACACTCTGAAACCTCTTCCCCACGCACTGAAACCTCTTCCCCACACACTGAATCCCCTTCCCCACACACTGTAACCCATCCCCACACACTGAAACCCCTTCCCCACACTCTGAACCCCATCCCCACACACTGAAACCCTTCCCCACGCACTGAAACCTCTTCGCAGAAACTGAAACCTCTTCGCCACAGACTGAAACCCTTCCCCACACACTGAAACCTCTTCCCCACACACTGATACCTCTTCCACACACACTGAAACCTCTTCGCCACACACTGAAACCTCTTCCCCACACACTTTAAACCTCTTCCCCACACACTGAAACCTCTTCCCCACACACTGAATCCCCTTCAGCACACACTGAAACCTCTTGCCCACACACTGAAACCACTTCCCCACAGACTGAAACCACTTCCCCACACTCTGAAACCTCTTCCCCACACACTGAAACCACTTCCCCACACACTGAAACCACTTCCCCATACACTGAAACCACTTCCCCACACACTGAAACCACTTCCCCACACACTGAAACCTCTTCCCCACACACTGAAACCTCTTCCCCACACACTGAAAACCCCTCCCCACACACTTAAACCCATCCCCACAGACTGAAACCCCTTCCCCACACTCTGAAACCTCTTCCCCACACACTGAAACCACTTTCCCACACACTGAAACCCCTTCCCCACCCACAGAAACCTCTTCCCCACACACTGAAACCTCTTCCCCACTCACTGAAACCCCTTCCCCACCCACTGAAACCCATCCCCACCCACTGAAACACCTTCCCCACAATCTGAAACCCATCCCCGCACACTGAAACACTTCCCCACACACTGAAACCTCTTCCCCACACACTGAAACATCTTCGCCACAGACTGAAATCCTTCCCCACACACTGAAACCTCTTCCCCACACACTGAAACCTCTTCCCCACACACTGAAACCTCTTCGCCACAGACTGAAATCCTTCCCCACACACTGAAACCTCTTCCTCACACACTGAAACCTCTTCCCCAAACACTGAACCCATCCCCACACACTGAAACATCTTCCCCACACACTGAAACCCCTTCCCCACACACTGAAACCCATCCCCACACACTGCTACCTCTTCCCCACAGACTGTAACCCCTTCCCCACACACTGAAACCCCTTCCCCACACACTGCTACCTCTTCCCCACAGACTGAAACCCCTACCCCACCCACTGTGACCTCTCCAACACACACTGAAACCTCTTCCCCACACACTGAACCACCTTCCCCACACACTTAAACCCATCCCCACACACTGAAACACTTCCCCACACACTGAATCCTCATCCCCACACACTGAAACCCCTTCCCTACACACTGAAACCCCTTCCCCACACACTGAAACCAATCCCCACACACTGAAACACCTTCCCCACACACTGAAACCCATCCCCACACACTGAAACACTTCCCCACGCACTGAAACCTCTTCCACACACACTGAAACCTCTTCCTCAAACACTGAAACCCATCCACACACACTGAAACATCTTCCCCACACACTGAAACCCTTTCCCCACACACTTAAACCCATCCCCACACACCGAAGCCCTTCCCCAGACACTGAAACCTCATCCCCACACACTTAAACCGCTTCCCTGCACACTGAAACCCCTTCCCAACACACTGAAACCCATCCCCACACACTGAAACCCCTTCCCCACACACTTAAACCCATCCCCAAGCACTGAAACACATCCCCACACACTGAAACCTCTTCCCCACACACTGAAAACTCATCGCCAAAGACAGAAAACCTTCCCCACACACTGATACCTCTTCCCCACACACTGAAACCTCTTCCCCACACACTGAATCCCCTTCAGCACACACTGAAACCTCTTGCCCACACACTGAAACCAATTCCCCACAGACTGAAACCACTTCCCCACACTCTGAAACCTCTTCCCCACACACTGAAACCACTTCCCCACACACTGAAACCACTTCCCCATACACTGAAACCACTTCCCCACACACTGAAACCACTTCCCCACACACTGAAACCTCTTCCCCACACACTGAAACCTCTTCCACACACACTGAAAACCCCTCCCCACACACTTAAACCCATCCCCACAGACTGAAACCTCTTCCCCACACTCTGAAACCTCTTCCCCACACACTGAAACCACTTTCCCACACACTGAAACCCCTTCCCCACCCACGGAAACCTCTTCCCCACACACTGAAACCTCTTCCCCACTCACTGAAACCCCTTCCCCACCCACTGAAACACATCACCGCACACTGAAACACTTCCCCACACACTGAAACCTCTTCCCCACACACTGAAACATCTTCGCCACAGACTGAAATCCTTCCCCACACACTGAAACCTCTTCCCCACACACTGAAACCTCTTCGCCACAGACTGAAATCCTTCCCCACACACTGAAACCTCTTCCGCACACACTGAAACCTCTTCCCCAAACACTGAAACCCATCCCCACACACTGAAACATCTTCCCCACACACTGAAACCCCTTCCCCAAACACTGAAACCCGTCCCCACACACTGCTACCTCTTCCCCACAGACTGTAACCCCTTCCCCACACACTGAAACCCCTTCCCCACACACTGCTACCTCTTCCCCACAGACTGAAACCCCTACCCCACCCACTGTGACCTCTGCAACACACACTGAAACCTCTTCCCCACACACTGAACCACCTTCCCCACACACTTAAACCCATCCCCACACACTGAAACACTTCCCCACACACTGAATCCTCATCCCCACACACTGAAACCCCTTCCCTACACACTGAAACCCCTTCCCCACACACTGAAACCAATCCCCACACTCTGAAACACCTTCCCCACACACTGAAACCCATCCCCACACACTGAAACACTTCCCCACGCACTGAAACCTCTTCCACACACACTGAAACCTCTTTCTCAAACACTGAAACCCATCCACACACACTGAAACATCTTCCCCACACACTGAAACCCTTTCCCCACACACTTAAACCCATCCCCACACACCGAAGCCCTTCCCCAGACACTGAAACATCATCCCCACACACTGAAACCTCTTCAACACACACTGAAACCCATTCCCCACACACTTAAACCCGTCCCCACACACTGAAACCCTTCCCCACACACTGAAACCTCATCCCCACAGACTTAAACCGCTTCCCTGCACACTGAAACCCCTTCCCAACACACTGAAACCCATCCCCACACACTGAAACCCCTTCCGCACACACTTAAACCCATCCCCAAGCACTGAAACACATCCCCACACACTGAAACCTCTTCCCCACACACTGAAACCTCTTCGCCA